>NC_079451.1:6133987-6391487 GCF_903798145.1 Danio aesculapii | reverse complement strand
TATAACTGCATTTGGATGCTTTGGGGGAGGAAGGGTGTATTTTTTATTATGAATATAATATAATAAAGTATAATATACGAGTTTCATGTGCCTTTTTTACACTAAAATTAAAAACAAAATCAACATGAGCTGCATATAAGCACAAAAAGATAGGTGGTATGTGTTGGTTGCAGATTTTATTTTGTTATTTATAGATTAGGTATACATATTTACCGTTATGATTGTCACTCCTACTGTCCTTATAGCTCTTACTTACAGTCCAGAATTAAAATGGCCTAAACCAGTGGTCTAAAAGTAAATTCCGGGAGAGCCACAGCTCTGCATAGTTTAACTCCAACCACCTCCAACTCACACCTGCTTAACAGTCTTTAGTGGCCTGTTTTCACTGAGTGGTCATTACGGTACGGTCACCTTTATCAGGCTTGCATTTCCACTGCCAAAAGAGCACAAATAGTGGGCGCTGTGTAGTTTCAGTCGAGGTCATTCTCGTTTGAGGAAATTTCCAAGTAAAGCTGTACTGGTCGTTTACATATCATATGAGAAGCACTTCTCACAAAACAGATGCTTTATCCACTTGTGTATAACTGTATTCAATAATAGTGTGTAATAATCTACTGTAATGTCTGCAATTATATAAAATAAATAAATAATTCCTACATATATGAACACATACTGCCCCTTACACTCTCAGACATGTTATCAATCACAGTAAACCTACACACAGCATACATTTTAGCCCTTATTTGGGTTCAAAAACAACACTCAACATGTAGCCCACAGTCAGTGCAAACTTCTCATGTGTGTCTTTAATCTTCAGCAGCACATGACCTTTATTAGAAAGTAGTTTGACCGTTTCTGAAAGGATTGTATGTCAGAAGCGCTTCAATGATCACACATACTTTATTATCATCAGCTAAATAAGTTCGTCGTTTCAAATATAGACACGTACCGAGCTCTCTCAAGAAAGTGAAACCAATTGCATTTTAGAGGGCCTTGTAAACCACAATGTGGGGCACAGGGTAGATTCTGCTCTCCTTCTTGGCTTTGTGGACAGGCATGGGACAATAACCGTTTCCAAGGAATACGGCGGTCTGGAAAAGTCAAGGTTTTAAAACCGCCAAAATTTTCTGTAATGCCATTGCTAAGGTAAGTGTGAGATTTTTTTTCTTTAGACAACAGTATCTTCAGCAGAGAAAATATCCAAAGATGCCATATTAAATTGTAAAGAAATCTGTGTTTTTGAAACTAATGAAGACAGCAAAAGTCAATAATTGATTTGAATTATTTAGCCTGACATGTCAAAATATTATAAATCTTTCAAAAAATAAAATATATTGTGTTCAAAGGGGGAAAAAGTTTTTGTTTTTTATCACAGACATTTCAAAAGAACATATTTTAGAGCAGTAATCACAATACCATAATACCATGAAACCTTGATATTATATCCAAGGTTATTATCCTGTCAGAATCTAATACCGGCCCATGCCTACTTGTGAATGTTCATCAAGACAATGACAAGGTTTGTTTGAGCTCGGGTCGACCATGGCTTGCTATTATATGTACATATTATAACAGTGTAATGTCTCAGCTGTGTTTTTAAAAATGGCGCTTCCTTTGTTTTCATTTTCCTGGCTTGTGCACAAGCGAGTGATGTATCTCTGTAAACCAATAGCATTCAGTTGAGCGTCTTGCTCCACCTTTTGGTACCCTTTTGCCGTGCTAGATACCCTTTAGAAGGTACCCAAAAGGTACTTTTTGACACCTTTTGACAGTGGAAACGGCCATACCAAACCATACCACTTAGTGGAAACAGGCCATAGTAGTTTTGAACACCTTGATAAGTTTGATCAGCTGTGTCTGGCTAGGGTTGAAGCAAAACTGCAGCCCTACAGGAATCGAGTTTGAGACATACGGCCTAAACCTCTCTAATAAACATGCCTAAATATGGTTTTGCATGTCAACAGAGAAAGACTTTTAAGCACACCTCTGAGGGCCACAAAATGTAATTCGTGTGGGAGATTGAAACATTTTGCAAATGGTTTGTTCAAACCTGTACATACCAGTTTCTGGACCATAAAGAAGTCCTTCTTGTAAGTAGCGATGCCTTTGTTAAAGAGCCGTCGCTCCTCTGGCGTCCAGCAGTCAGAGCCTATGCGGAACAGACAAGCAGACCACGGTGTCAGAATCTGCCCGTAGAGTACCCCATCCCACCCCCCTCACTAATACAAATACATCCCCACACAAAGGACAGAGAGAGGGCAAACAGCCAGCACACACATGTCCTGACAAACAATGATGCCGCTGTCTTCTCCTAGGATTTAACAACATGTCACAGACACACACACACTCCCCCCCCTCCTTTCCTCTAACCCACTCGTGTACTTTACCCAGCAACCCACTCGGTCACCCGAAACCCTCCCTTCCACTCTTCAGCTGCTTTTGTTTATAGCTGAAACAGGGAGCGTGGTCTGGAATGCCAGCGCAGGGGGTGACGGGGTACCGGGGGCCGCATGCCGGACAGATTAACTCACATCACCTTAGGGAAAAAAATGAGGGGGAAGGAAAGGGAAAGTATGCTTGACGTTGAGAGGGACTTACCAGAGTAGTGGTAGTCAGCCAGAGGGTGCGATTTGGAAAAGATGTTTTTTTTTAATAACAGATGTGTGAGGGTTCCCTGTGAAGAAAAAAAGGGAAAAGAACAAGGATTTAGTATTGTTGAGGAAACCAAACTGGCTGTTGTGTGATGCTGGTGTCTTGGCGGGAGATGTGCAGGTCAGAGCATGTTAAGTTGATATGAAGAGATTAATGAGGCCAGGAGAGATGCAATTCTGCGAGAGCGTGGTGGTTATGTATCCTTCGTAACATGTGTGAAAAGGCCTTTTGCTAAAGGCGTTTAACCCAGCTGTGCAAGTTGCTGGATAATCGCTCTTGTTCTCTCCACCTCGTTCCACCATGCAGTTTCTCAGGGTGCCATAAATCAAGGACACCATCTTTTTCTGGGTCAGCGAGCTCCAACGTGAGAGTTTTATTTTCCATTTATAACCCTTTTGCCACTTTTATGTGAACAGTAAGGGAAATGACAGGGAAAGACCAAAACTCAATGCGTTGAAGAATATGTGGACACTGCAAAATATATTTATATAATTGTACTAGATGAAGTAAATGACGAGAAAAGTATTCGAACTAAACCTTTAGCAAAACATCATTAGAGAAATTCATTCTGAGATATACAAAATGTATCGCTATTCTCTCTCGACTTGATTCAAAGCTTAGTTTTGAACAGCAGATGGCGCTTTATGATATACAAACATTCAACTCCTTAAAAATATCACTTTAACCTAAAAATAAAATTAAAATTAAGAAAGCAAAACACAACAGCGTGCATAGCGAGCTGTGTTTTCAGTCATGAAATAAAAGGCAATTTACATGACTCAGCCAAATGCAGAAGTGCTCTTCATCATGAGTATTTGTGTAAGGTTATAAACTAGCCTAGAATGACATCTGCTGTTAAAAACTAGCCTAGAGTGTCGTCTGCTGTTAAAAACCAGCCTAGAGCCTCATCTACAGTTAAAAATTAGCCTAAAGTGCTGTTCATTCAATAATTCATTTTCTTTTCGGCTTAGTCCCTTTATTAATCTGGGGTTGCCACAGCGGAATGAACTGCCAACTTATCCAGCAAATGTTTTACGCAGCAGATGCCCTTCCAGCTGCAACCCATCTCTGCGAAACATCCATACACACGCATTCACACACATACACAACGGACAATTTAGCTTACACGATTCACCTGTACCACATGTCTTTGGCCTGTGGGGGAAACTGGAGCACCCGGAGGAAACCCACGCGAACACTGGGAAAACATGCAAACTCCACACAGAAACGCCAACTGACCCAGCCGAGGCTCGAACCAGCGACCTTCCTGCTGTGAGGCGACAGCACAACCTTCTGCGCCACCGCGTCACCGCCTTGAGTCCTGTCTGCTTTTAAAAACTAGCCTAAAGCACCATCTACTGTTAAAAACTAGCCTAGAGCGCTCTGCAACATATGCGACATAAAAGCATCTGTGCAATATCAGACACCACCCGTGAGAACACAGCACAGTTATCGTTAACAGATTCATTAATGAATTCATGTCAAGCAGTGTGTGCAGGGCCGGTGAGCGGTCCATCCGTGATATCTTTTGGTCACTTAATTATGTTATAAAAATGTATTTTCTTGTGATAACGGGATTTCATTGAGACATACTTTCCTCACGCATGCATATATATTTTTTGCTTGTTAGTTTTGATTTCAAATGCAATAAATCTGTTTATAAAACTTGTAGTAACATTGCGACAATTGGTGGGAGCCATTTGAAAAAGATAGGAACACCAGTACTACCAAGCAAAAACGTTAATTTCGAGCCCTGTAATGTATAGTAAATATAGTTAAAATATTGTGAACCGCTTAAAGGTTATTTTTATTGTTTGTATATACTTTGGTAGTGGGGGGGTGGGGGGGGGGGGGTCGCGAGTTCTTGACCATCTTACATTGGGGGTCGCTGGTTTAAAAGTTTGAGAACCACTGGCCTAGAGCGCCATCTACTGTTAAAAACTAAGCTCACTATCGATTCAAGAGAGATTAGTGATGCTTTTTGGCAATCTCAGAATTAATGCAGAATGGATTTCAGAAATGATTTTTACCACAGTTCTAATTTAGACAAGTTTAACATTATTAAATTGCAGCAGTGTTCAAAAGTTATATTTGGAGGGAACATTTACACATTATATGGCTTTAAGGAACATACAAGTTTAATTAAACCATCAAAATATTTATATTTGGAAAAGGAAAACACTTTGACTTTGTTAAGGTATGACAATTTTTTGGGGGAAAAAAACTAACTAGAGCTTAATTATTATTGGATATATATTAGTATGCAAAAAAAAAAAAACTACTCAAACAGGAAATAAAGTATACAGTCACTGAAAGATGATCTGCTATTAATTTGTCATTGCATACATCTCAAGCTCATTCCTCAATAAGCATATTTCCTTGCATAATCTCAAATTAAATAGTCAAAATGCGGACCCGACACAAAATATGCACATTCTCTAAACATAATTAAGCAATATGCTTAGAAATATTAATCAACATAAAACATTTGAATAAAATCATACAATATTAATTCCTTAGTATGCCCGTTTGGCCATTTCTATGCAACTTTTATGCATTTTGTCTGTTAATGAACATGACAAAGGCATTTTGGGGGCTTTAAAACCTAAACTTGCAAAAACAGCCTTGCACGTTTTCGCAAGGGACACAACTATCTTGCTACAAAATACACAGATGCGAATTTGTGAAAGCAGAAACGTCATGCTTTTAGTCTATAATTATGTGCAAGTCCTTGACAACCAAAACAACAATGGCAGACGACAGGACCCCTTGTGTGTGCAGGTGTATGCTTTGATTCACTTAGTAGTAGCAGCATTAACACCCTCTGGCCAATACAAACAATGCTGTTCTCTATCACCAGCAGATAAGATTTCCAAAAAATGCCGTTTTAAATTGTAAAGAAATCTGTGTTGTTGAAACTAATAAAGATGGCAGAAGTCAACGATTCATTTGAATTAGTTAGCCTGACATGTTTACTGCTCCAAAATATTATAAATCTTTCACAAAATAAAATGTATTGTGTTCAAAGGGGAAAAAGTTTTTGTTTTTTACCCAGACAGAAAAAGAACTTATTTTAGAGCAGTAATCACAATACCTTAATATCATGAAACCTTCATATTTTTATCCAAGGTTATCATACAGTCAGAATCTTATAGCGGCCCATGCCTAAAATATACTCTAACAGTTCATGTGATAAACAATCAAAACGAACCGTAAATTACCATAGATATGTTATTTCAAAGTACAGAAACTAAACTACAGGATCCTAAAGCTCTGGTACACATAGCATCAAAATCTGATTGTTTGTGGTCAAATGCCTAAAATAAAGTTTGAAGTTATCACAACCTCAAGACATTTTCATGTTTTATTCAGACATAAAATACACCAAGAAACTCCACAACTCCTGAAAAAGATTATAATATTGAGCTAAATGAAGCAACAGAGCCTGAAAACGAATAGTCTGCTTTTACAGACTCTCTGTGTTTATTTACACACAACATCAAATCTTTTGATATTTAGTTTTCATTTAAGCAAGCAGTGGAACATTTTCACAAGACGCTGGTGACATTTCAATATTCATCAGCATCTTAAATCCTAAACTTTTTAATATATTGATTTTTTTAATCATGTACCTTTATTATGCTATACATTAGGGCTGCAAAATATATCATTTTAGCATTAATATCATTCGTAATAATCACATCACGAGCATACGCAATTTTGAGCCTGGATTATAATTCATCATTTGCATGTGGTTTCGATGCCTGTGATTGTATAATGACCTTAAAAGCATTCAGGCATAATAAATACTTGAATACAGTTAGACTCAGAAAATGCTAAAACACGTTATTTTTTAATTGTATCTTTATCTTGATTGTATTTATAGTTATGCATGAAAATACTCACAACACATGCGAATACAGAAATGCACCGCAAAGAGCACAGAACACAACGAAAATGTGTCGGAGGACCCTGAAAAGTTTATAGACAGTCTATGAGATTTTATGGAGATGCACTCCTAATGCAGAATCATCCCAGTGAATCTAACATTATAAATCTTTTCCAAATAGAGATATTCAAGTTATCTGGTGAAATTGTATTCATACAATTCACATGAATTCATACAAAACACTATTATGAAGCTGATCTTTATTTGATCAAACTGAAATGCAAAAAAATTTATTTGTTGTACTCTACCATTTACTGCTCTCTAAGTTCACCCAACTATGACGTAACTATGACGTAAATAATCTGTAAAAATGGACCATAATCCAAAAGAACCATGGTGATGCCAACTTTCACTTTGGCCCACAAAAAAATGCACTCCATCTAGAAAATGATCTAGATTCAATGAGTACGTTTACATGGACACCAATAATCTAAATGTAATATGATTAAGACAATGCTCTGATTAGTGTCGTCACTAGGCTTGGGATGATAACCGTTTTTAAGGTATACCTCGGTTTGGAAAACTCAAGGTTTGAAAACCGCCAAAATTTTCAGCTATACTGATCCTATGGTATATGTAAACAAGAATTATTTTATTATCTTTTTTTAAGACAACAGTATCTCCAGCAGAAAAGATATCCAAAAAGGCCATTTTAAATGGTAAATAAGTCTGTGTTTTTGAAACTAATGAAGACAGCAGAAGTCTGTGTTTAGTCTGGCATGTTTACTGTTATTAAATATTTAAAATGTTTCTTAAAATATATTGTGTTCAAGGAGGGAAAAAAGTTTTTGTTATTTACAGTATTACGATTAGTATTATGATTACATTGCAGTAATCACAATACCGTGAATGCGTGATATATTCATCCAAGGTTATCATACCATCAGAAGCTGACGGTATGATACTGTCCTGAGTATAACCTCAGATACATGGACAATGAAGCGTTTTAAAGTCACATAGATCAGCTAGTTTGTCTATAAGCTGACATACAAGCAATCCGCTGATAAATTGCAGCTTTAAAACGTGAACAACGGCAAACCAGCACTGTTTAAGAACATGCTCAACAGCGAAATGGAGGTCAGGAAATCCATCAGAAAACGAAGTTTTTTTTTTATTCAAAAAAAAAAAAAAAAAAAAAAAAAAAAAAAAAAAAAAAATCAAACTATTACCATTGTGTAGGATTTTCGCTGAATTTGGCGATAGTCTATATTCACACGGCTGTTTAACACTATTCTCTGCACCTACTGAGTGAGTGAAGGACTGCAGACACCTGCATTGTGAAATGCGGAGTTTTTTTTTCCCATTTGGCGTGCGGTATCAAATTCCATTAAAACTACACTCTTCAAGCAGTTCATAGTCGCATCCAATCTCTCTTTTCTATGAGGGACATGCATGAAATGCTCCTGAATTAAAGCGAAATTGCCAAATTGCAGTCAAAGTTGACAAATTAAAGATGAAATTACATGAAACTCCAGAGAAACTGTCGATGGTGTGGTGACGCAATGACTTTAATCGAATTATGTGCAATAACATGTAAAACGTGATCATGAAAGGAACATTCAAAAAGCAACTCATGTAAACACCTTAATCATATTAATCATACCAAATTGTCTCATTCAAATTAAGGCAAATAATTTGATTACTGATGTTCAAGTAAACTTAAATACTGTTTCAACTGTTAACACTTAAATATGACAAATCTCATCGCAAAACAACCCATTTGGAATAATAAATTGTCATCAAATGCTATTGCAGTCTAACGAATCTATTAACCTGACTAAATATCTTTGTCAAGGCCATGTTAGCAATAAGCACTGCACAAATCACTCATTTGCATGAAACAAAGCAACACACAGCAGAAGTCGAGCAACTAGTCTAGCAACCCAAGATGAAACATGATAAAAGACTATCCATCTCTCTTATCACTGGAAAATAATAAACACCACAAACCTTACAGAGACTTGAGCAGCCTTTCATTTTCTGCAGAGTTGATGCGCATGTGACACCAACCACAAAGCATCAAACAGCATTTAGGTTTTCCAGTCTAACAAATGCATGATGGGGAAACCCAATACATGACATTCAGTTTCCTTCAGTGTGTTGTTCTGGACACGAGCCAGTTATTGACAGGCGTTGTGACAGCTCAGCAGTAAACGGCTGGCTGTTTGTGTTGTTGCAGCTGCTGGCTTAGCTGAGCGAACGCTGAAAAGCATCATATCAAAACACATGATGTGCCATTTGTGCTTACGGAGGTCCTCAACTAACAGATTTCTAACACCGATTTCACCTGGACTGCTAATCATTTATCATGAATTAAAAAGGACCGCCGATTGATTCAAAAGACGTTTGAGAGCATAACATGAGGTTTCATCAACTGTATAAATTATTTATACAGCATGTGGCTGGCACAAAGTGTTAATGGAAAACTACAATTGGAATATATTGTAAAATTCATTGCAAAACAGACCCATTTTACAAATTATGGGAACCATTTGAAAATAATTTGGACAATATTATGTTTTGTGGATTTCTGGTATGTGAACCTCTGCACTTCTGCATGAATGTCACAAATTAGAATGTTTTCTTTTTATTTTATCTATTTTTTTTATTATTATTTCATTTCAAATATATATTTGAAGCTACATATTAATGAATATTCTTTGTCTGCCGTGATTTCCAATTTGTGAAAAAAATAAAGCAAAACAAAAACAAACTGTACACTACCTGACAAAAGACTTATGTATTCAGGTTTTAGGAACAACAAATAATAACTTGACTTCTAGTTGATCATTTGGTATGAGAAGTGGCTTTTATGAAAGGCAAAGGCCTTTAGATTACGCTTATTAAACCAAAATAAAATACGATCATGCCTTGATTTTTAACTATATAATTAGGACAGTAAGGTTTGACTTTGAGTAGACAAAAGTCTGGTCACTTAACAGAAATAATCTACAGTATAGAATATAAAGTCATGGTGCAGTGGAAACAGAATTATTATTTTGTATGACTCCCACGAGCTTGGAGGACTGCATCCATACATCTCTGCAATGACTCAAAATAACTTATTAATAAAATCATCTGGAACGGCAAAAAAAGCGTAATTGCAGGACTCCCAGAGTTCATCAAGATTCTTTAGATTCATCTTCAATGCCTCCTCCATCTTACCTCAGACATGCTCAATAATGTTCATGTCTGGCGACTGGGCTGGCCAGTCCTAGAGCACCATGACCTTCTTTGCTTTCAGGAACTTTAATGCGGAGGCTGAAGTATGAGAAGGAGCGCTGTCCTGCTGAAGAATTTGCCCTCCCCTGTGGTTTGTAATGTAATGGGCAGCACAAATGTCTTGATACCTCAAGCTGTTGATGTTGCCATCCTCTCTGCAGATCTCTCGCATGCCTCCATACTGAATGTGACCCCAAATCATGATTTTTCCTTTACCAAACTTGACTGATTTCTGTGAGAATCTTGGGTCTAAGCGAGCTCCAATAGATCTCTGCAGTATTTGTGATGACTGGGATGCAGTTCAACAGATGATTCATCAGAAAAGTTATTATTTTTAGCTCTTACAACTGAGATCGGTGACAAGAATTTTGTCAGGTAGTGTAGAAATCGGTATTAAACTGTTTTAATTTTTGGAAAACGTACAGTTTGACAACTGAAAAAAAAAAAAAAATCACAAATGATTCTCAAGCCTGTGATTACAAAATTGTAAGTGTATGAGTGTAGTATATGTCCTTTTAAATGTATCTACATTTGTTCAACTAAATAAATATTTTATATTTTCATTCATTTGTTCATTTTCCTTTAGCTTAATCCCGTTATTTATCAGCGGTCGCCACAGCGGAATGAACCAACTTATCCAGCATATGTTTTACACAGCGGGTGCCCTTTCAGCTGCAACCCATACACTCATTCACACACATACACTACGACTAATTTAGCTTACCCAATTCACCTATAGCACATGTCTTTGGAAACCAACGCCAAAATGGGGAAAACATGCAAACTCCACTCAGAAATGCCAACTGGCCCAGCTAAGACTCGAACCAGCGAGCTTCTTGATGTGAGGCGACAGTGCTAACCACTGAGCCACCGTGTTGCCCTAATTTATATTTAATTTAGTTTTTTTTTTTTTACTTAAGTTCTCATTTAGCAAGACTTATTCTTTATTTTCATATAACATTTTCTGGAGTCCAATCTACATGGTATAAGTAATTTTAGTAATCTAAAAACCTGTGCAAAATAATTTAATAACTAAATTTATTTAATTTAACAGTTTATAAAGAGTTTAACAAATATAAAATAATTATAGAAAACCTTTTTAAAAGTTAAACTTGGAGAAAATATTTAAAAATAAAGCTTATATTATTATTATTATTATTATTATTATTATTAAAATAAGTATTTGTGTAGTTGATTTCCTTTTTTTGAGTGTGTAATAAATTAAACTGATGCAAGAAGATGCAAAACATGCAGACTTCAAATTTAACAAAGTATTTCTAAATGTTTTTATTAATGACTTTCATAAACGCTGGAACTAGTATTGATAAACCGAACCTTGTTAAACTGAATTTATTTTCCTGAGATACATATTCAACATTGTTACATTATTTCAATTAATAAAACATGATTATTATTTTAAGGAAACACTGATTAATTTGCTATAAAAGGAATTCAGAATCTGATTTGAACCACGTGCATCTATGCCTAAAGTAAAATGCTACCGACTGAATCCAAACAATGTCATTTATGCACTCAATCTTCCATCCCGAGTCACACAAACACTTTGTCTTTTCAGGTTCTGCAAGTCACAATTCCAAAGAATTTCATTTATTGAGCCAAATATGCACACACTCCCTGAACTGATATTTCCAGTCACAGACGTCACCTCAAAAGTCTCAAAAGCAAACTGCTCTTTCACATATCTTCAACTCATTTGACAAACCCTTCATCCACTGCCCTGAATAATCAGCTGTTTAAGGACTTTAGGAACAGGTTTGGTACACAATGCAACAGGAAGTGCACTTAGATTAAGCCATTATGCATCATATGACACTCACCATGATGTCACCCTTGCACTCATACAGGCAGTGCATGGCCAGCTCCTGATTGGTCCCTCCTCCGAATAATGCACTTGAACAGGCCAGGTGCATGAGGTCATTCACTGCAATGAAAACACTGAATCAGTTTACAGCAGGGGTGTCAAACTCAAATTAGGTTGAGGCTGAATTAATAAAAATGTACCACGGTGGGCACCAAATTTGTTAGACATTAATTTACATTGTTATTAAAACTAGCTATAATATAATTCACAAAAAAACGGGAAAAGTAGTTTTATTAAAGAAGATTTCAGAGTGAGTATTTACATTTTTTTCTAACATTATTTCAACAACATAATTTTTTTGTATCAAAACCTTGCACCTTGGCAGGATTGCATCTTGTTTCAGATAACCATAAGTAAATACAGCACGAAAACGGCCAGCAGGTGGCAGAAAGTCCATGACCTACTGAGATATTCATTGACTCAATTCAAACGATTGCGATGCATTTAGAAACTAAACAAATGACAATCATTATGAATGTGACGCTGAATGGTTAATATAAATGACTTGTTTAAAAATAAATTGGCAAAAGAAACAGCAGTGCTAGGTCTCATTCACACTGAAAGACCTTTGCTACGAAAAAACGTGTGATGCAACAGTTTGGAATTTTGCTGTGTTAAAAAAAAAGCACAGCATAAAGAATGACGGTATCACGACACCGCTACAAAGCTTGCACCACCTCTGAGCTTTTCTGATTGGTCCACTGCTGTGGAACTGACAGTGATGAGCTGCATGTGAATGCCGAAGTTCTATCAGCTAGCCACAGTGTCTTAAATACATGAGACATGAGCGTAACTGTCGTACACATCCATCAAACACATGTTTACATTGAAAATTAATTCAAAGGTAGCGCGTTTGGAAATAAAAATCTTGTTCTGCGTGAACGACCCCTTACTCTGAGACGGACATGATGCTTGCCGTTGTTTGGAAATTGTTTTAAATGAGAAATTTGTGTTTACAATAAACCCATTTCTTTTTCTGTTGAACTGCTGTATAAAAGAGTTTCATTTGTGATCAATATGCTAATAAAATGGGAAAAACTGCATCGTTGCTACTGAAATACAATGATAGTTAATTATTTTACATGAATATTCAAAACAAAAAAGCCAGACAAGCCATTTCTGCAGCCAAATCCTGAATTATAGTGTCATTTTAACAGACTTCATTGCACAGTGAATGCTTGCTCACAAAAAAAAAAACAATAATTATAATTATATAGCAGATGTTATAATAGCAGAAATTATTCATCTGCACACTCCAAGACCCCCCTGCTTTTTCCATCCGAAGGTGTCTGTTAACTTTAAATAAAATACTTTCTTTTTCAAAATAATATTTTATTTATTATTATTTGACAATATTGTTCAAATCATCCTCGAGCCAGATTAGGACGCCTGTATATGCAACGCCTGTGGTCTACAGTGGACATCCATATTAAGGAACGTAATAAAAATGGTAAAACGGTAATAATTTAAAATAATGGTCCATTAGGTAACGTCTTTACTAACGTTAACAAACTATTAGTAATACATTTATTGAAGTATTTATTAATCCTTGTTAATGTAATTTAAGCTCAACAACGTTAGTTCATATCAACTCAAGGTGCATTAACTAATGTTAACAACTTTGTATTTTAATAATGCATTAGTTATTGTTGAACTATGATCAATAAATGCTTTACAAGATTGATACTTTGTTAATGTTAGTAAATACTAATAGACCATTATTTTAAAGTGTTACCAGCAAAAAAAATTTCCAGCAGATTCTTTTCATTCAGTGGCATGAATTAAATAAGAGAATTATTATGGTATTGTGTAAGTAGTAAACCTCTTTGCTGTTGCTGAGCACTGGCCTCCAGGTCAGGCAGTGGCGCCCACACCAGTTCAGCCTTGTGTAGGTCGTGCAGCGCTGCCGATCGCTCTCTCAGCTCGGGGACCTCCGCTTGATACCGCACTCCAATGTTTATCCGACTGAAAAAGAGAGAGCGAGTATAAACAGGCTGCTGCAGCAATCCAAACTATATGCTTTTCTTTTTTAAACAGTGAGCTTTAAATGCATGAGACCACTAGTGAAAATGCGTTTATTTATTCTCAACAATTAGAATGATGGCTGATGAGAATGATTTGAGATTGTTGGTAAAAACAAAGAAAGATAATTCATCCCCAAATGTCTTTGTAGCAAGGGCTTGAAAGCTAAACAGAAGGCATGACTTAGTGCTGCCACTGAAAAATGCCTTTTTAATGAAAAATTCCTGAAAACTAAAAGATTTTTTTTAAATTGCATTCCAACAGGTAGCTTGGGTCATTTCTAAATGTATCTGGGTCACTAGCGACAAACTTAATCGGAGCCTTTTAAAGGCAATCTAGGGGGTTTGTTTACACCTGGTATTAAGTTATATATATAGGCTGTAATGTTATAGTTATTACACTGTAAAAAATATCTGTTCATTTACAGTTTCCTTATTTTGTGTTTTCCGTCAATTTACGGTTGTGAATTTCATAATGAGACCTTGATCTCTGCTCTGTTGACTTTTGATGTTAAAAATTCAACTCTACGGTTTAACAAGGTGACTTTTATTGACATTTTAGTAGTCTGAAATAATAGAATGTTTAAGAAACTATATACAGAAAGAAGAATATACTGACAGCTTATTACAGCTTTTTGCAGCATAAAATACAACACCAACCCAGACAATACATCACTTTAAACTATCGAAAATATTATGTATAAAAATCATTTTTTAGGGATGCACCAATACCATTTTTTTGAAACCGATCCAATCCAGATATGGTTCCTTTTTTTTTAAAGCATAATACAGTTTCTATAGTTAGATAAACTCAAAATAATATATCTTCTTTGGTAAAAAATAACAGACCTATAGGCCTACTGTTTATGACAGATCTATCTATGGCACAATCTAACTAAAAACCCGAAGCTTGCTGTAAACTAGGCTACATTATTTGAGCATTCATTATGACATTGATCTGTGGTGGTCCAGCTTATGTTTGCTCTTTTAATTTTTCATTTTTCTTTTAAATCTGTAATAGGCTGCCACTATTGACACTTACCAAAACACAAACAGGTCTGTTAAATAAAATGTTAATATAAATAAAATGACAGTGAAATATTCAGTTTTAGAGTAGCCTATATTAGGCTAAATAATTTTCTGTTAATGACAATCCATATTGCGCCGGTCAGTTTCACTATTATTAATTTAATCTACTTTGATCACAATGAGACCGGCTTTACAAACTAAAATCACAGCACTGAAACTGTTCCCCTCGGAAGAATAAACTCAGTCAGAAGGATGAGAGAACAGAAACTTTCAATTTTACAGAATAATTTTACGGAGCGGCGCACATCGCGTAAAAGAAGCGCTTGATGCATCACTGAGACAGCGCGCAGCTCTCCGGTATCTGCGGTCACGTAGCACAACGGGAAGAAATCAGTGTGTTGAGGATCTGTCCAATGTAGTATTGAGCCTTTTCTCATTTAAATTTGTAGGTAGGCCTACTTTGTGTGTGAAGAGCAGGTAATAACCCTCTCTACTCCAGTGTTGCGAATGCGATCTGCTGATCTAACAGACACAGCGCAACATGACTTAGAAATAGCAATGAACTCCTTGCTGCAGGTCAAAATGAACCCATGAAAAGCAAGACTAAATGCATTTCTCCACTGATAATTTATATTAACAGGAATGAATAGTCTTGAAGAAAGTTTTTCGAGTTGTCATGAACACGACACGCAGTTTGATTGTGAATGAATGGAGAATGATTGACAGGCGTGGATGCTGAACTGAACAGGAATTTAACCACTTGAATATCTGTACTTCACTTTATACTATAGAATGGCTTCAGAAAAAAAAATTATAATTTAACAATATATTATGATACAACATTTCAGTGTTATTTAGTGATGTTCAAACTGTAGTCATTTTTTTTTGTTAAGATTGCCATTTTTTTCATTTGATACGGTTTCATTTGAGTATCTTCAAATTAACAGAAATGAATAATGTCTTTCTTTTTAATCTGTGAATTTAACTCAGCCTTTAATTGTCATTTATAAGGGATTTATAAAGCATAACTAGTCCTCACTTTAGATTAGGTCACAACATTGAATGAAGTTGAGTTAATAAAGCATTTATTACATACAAATTAACTATTAGTATTTTCCTGAATAATAAGATATATGAATGCTCATTTGACTAGTTTATTAATCATTTACTTGCATATTCTGAATAATCTTTAAAAACCAGCAACGTCTCTCAAATAACTGGTTTGTAAATAATGCAATACTTAATTTAGTAATGAAAAAACTAACAATTAAAGTATGAAATGAGAATCATTAAGCATTATACATGTGTTTACAAGTCAAAAATCGAGCATTTGTAGCAGCAGTTATAAACTGCTTACTAACATCAATTAATGTAGTGTTAAAACTAAAACAGATAATTAATAGTAAAACAGATAATGAATTCACGATTTGCTAATGCTTAATAAATGATTTATAGTGTGTTGTTATTATAAAGTGTTACCAAAAACCGCAGTATAGAATGAGTTTTTTACTACACCCGTTTTACACTTTACACCTATATTTAGTGCCATCCGCTTGTGATTGGATTGATGAGAATGCATCTCAATAGCAGGTGTAAACAGGGCCAAAGTTGTTTCAGACTGCTGTATGAATTCATTTATTGCTCATCTCATTGTCAGCTCTTTTTTTTTTGTTGTTGTTGTTGTTGAGAACTCAAGCATTGAGAGTAGACTCTGTCCATGGGTATTTGCATAAAATTAACACTCCATGTTTTTCAAGCCAAATGTTCCAGTATCTGACTGCCAAGGTCTGGGGATAAGGCAACACAGATTGTGTTTTATTATTTTGTTCCAGGATGTGCTTTCGTGGTGTACTGGCCAACTCCAAAACGAAGAGAACTGCAGCCATTCACAGAGATTCACAGCGTGCGTGTGTGTGTGTGTGTGTGTGTGTGTGTGTGTGTGTGTGTGTGGTGTGTGTGTGTGTGTGTGTGTGTGTGTGTGTTAAGAAAGAGGGAAGAAGAAGAATTTCAACCGAACACTGTTCTGACCATTAGATAAACCAGCTGGTACCAGTCAGAGATGATATCCCATAATTCCCTTTGCTCTGCCACCATCCCCCACCTATTCTGTTCTTAAAAAGAGTGCTCTGAAATTTCCCATGCACCATCCAAGAAACTTATTCAGATGTCCTTTAGCACACTTACTGAAATACCAAATGAAATACCATTTCATCACTGTTTACATACAAAAATGAGCATGAACTTAGCATCTGCAGAGTGTGATTTAACATTTACAATGAAGTAAGGCCAACATAACACTACATGCATTAGCAGAGTGTAAAAGAAGAGTCCGCATGAATGCAACAGCAGGCTTGTTTTGCGCTCACACACACTGAAAACATTTACGCTGGGTAAAGTTGCAGCTCTGTATAGGAAACAGTCTGAGATACTACATTTACTGTGGGCCATTCCAACCACTTACATTCAGTCAATTGAATGAACTTAATCTACTATACATGTAGTAGAATTATAAAAGTGAATGTTAATCACCTAAAGAAAGTTATCATTTGGCAAGAAGCATAAACTAATTAAGGCAACTTGTGAAGCGTAATGTGTGTGGGGGTGTTATTTGAAGAGCTTGTGTACTTACGGCTCAATGCTGACAGGTGTAGCTTCACTTATAGCTGAGAGAACTGGAGGGGTAATATCGCTGCTGTCTGGATGAATACAAACAAAAAGACTATACTTAGACTCAAAGTAAACAGTGCTTCTTATTACAGTATATATATGTCCTCCCATACAAGATATGCAGCTCGATTATAACTAATTACATATAACCTGGCTTGCTGGAAAATACACACAATCTTAGGTGTCCCAAGTCTACTGACAAGCCTACTTATACAGCATTTTAAAGCTGACATACACTTCATTTTAAGCATACATCATTTGCATCAATATTTGGGGTACCCAAGAAAATAAACTATTATACCCAATATTTTTTACAAATTATAATAACCAATATTTTTATTATGTTCTTTGGGGAACTATTAGACAAGTATCTTTAGCTTAGCAACATAAGCTACCATGAAAATTAGATACCAAATTGACATTTTCAGATATCTGGCCTTTTCAATAGGGAAACTTGTTAGAATTAAGTATATACATCTATAGCGGTAAACAGAAACTACAATTAACATAATATTGCTATTTTTATTTGCCACAATATTGACAACATAATGAAAAAATCTATTGCTTTACAAAAAGGAATAAAAAAAACGATAGACAGATTGAGTGCATTTATTCAATCAGCTGGTATTTTAGAAACAATTACACAGCATCACTAGAATTATATGTTACATTACTAGTGTTACAAATGTCAATATCAAATCATATCACAAGTGAATGTTACACATACAAAAATCTAGTATTCTAGTAATCTAGATTCTGAATTTAAGTAACTGAATAGCTGTAATTACAGTCTGTGACCCTCTATTAGGTTATTCAAACCATTTTCTTGGGAATCTCTATTTGTCTCACATAAATGAGTGACTATTTAGAAAGCTCTTCAGCCCCTTGTAAGATTGTATTACAGTTAAGGCACTGTCTTTAAAGGTAGCTGTCTATACAATCTGCATCTAGACAGCTTGTTTTTTTAGGTTGCATTTTGTCGCAAATTTCAAGCCAATAATTGTAAATGCTGATTACTCTATTGAAATTGATATTTAATAAGCTTTATCAGAGATAAAGTCAAGGGAACTTACTTGAGCGCAGGAGGCTGCGGGTGGCTGATTTGGGAGTGGCAGGCGGGGGCAGCACCTGATTATTAGCAGCAGCTGCTGCAGCCGCAGCCGACAAGAACGTGGAGAAGTAAAGACCCGAACCCTCTCGAACCGGGCTGAGGATGGGCGGAGGAGTGTAAGGTGGCATGTTGAGGGGGTTGTCGACCAATCGGACAGGAGATCGTAGGTGACTCTGGAAGGGTGTGATGCTGGAGTAGACCGGTGGGGCGATGAAAGTGCCAAGCTTGGGTGGGGGGATAAAGAGCGGTTCTGGACGAGGCCGTCGTTTGGCTTTGGCTGATTTGCTGTCAGCTTCACTCCCACTCTCGGCTTCACCATTCTGCAGAAGAAATTAGATGTTAGCAAACCGCATTGTTCTCAAACTAAATATGCACCGATATGAACAGTTTGGCTGATACCAATAACTGATAAGCTCTTTATATTTGGAAGCTAGACCTGTGGTGAAAAATCATTCACAAATTTGATTCTGCATCGATTCTGATTTCAAATGCTGTCTAAGCTAAATACAGTGCGAGTTCATAATGTGTTTTCATTAAAATCATGACATAAAAGCCAGTTCACATGACCCAAACATACAAGTGATCTTACTCTTGAGCATTTGAGTGTAAGGATAAAAACTAGCTAACTAGCTGATAATGTTTTACTCTATAAGGGGCCGATCACACCAAACGTGCTTTTTTGCCTTGAGTCGCCTTTTTTGAATGGTTAATTAAAGGCTGCAGGTGTTTTGCGCACTGCTTATGTGCCTAGCGTGCCTTGCGTTTAAGCTGCCTGCTGCGCCTTGCGTTTTTGTCATTGCGCACTGTGTGTTCACAGTTGAAAAAGTCAACTCTAAAAGTAAAAGCGGAAGAAGCGCATCATGTCAGTCGTGTCTTTTTCATTCTCCAATCAAACGAAAGCAGAGGCAGGGTTTTCCGTTGAGGCGACAGCAGTGTTTGTATTGTCAAGATGACTACTTTTAAATTTGGAGGAGAGACTAGTGGTCGCCGTTTCAAATTATTCAGAGCCAGGGGCCTTGCTAGACATAAAGCTCTACTGGGGCACAGCTCCCCCTTAAAACAAAATAAAATAAATACACACACGCACGCACGCACAGTTGCAATCAGAATTGTTAAACCCCTTGATTTATTATCCTTTTCCCCCAATTTCTGAAGATTTTTTTCAACACATTTCTAAACATAATAGTTTTAATAACTGATTTCTAATAACAGATTTATTTTATCGTTGCCATGATGACAGTAAATAATATTTTACCACATATTTTTTAAGACACTTCTACACAGCTTAACGTGACATTTAAATGCTTAACTAATTAGGTTAACTAGGCAGGTTAGGGTAAATAAGCAAGTTATTGTATGACAGTGGTTTATTCTGCAGACCATCAAAAAATTTTTGCTTAACGGAGCTAATAATTTTGACATTAAAATGGTTTTTAAAAAACATAAAACTGCTTTTATTCTAGCCAAAATAAAGAAGACTTTCTCCATAAGAAAAAATATTATCAGACATACTGTGAAAATTCCCTTGCTCCTTTTATATATTATATATTATACAACTGGGGCACACAACTGGAGTGATGCTAAGATAATTTAAGAAATCATTTGCATGAATATTAATTTCATTTAAATGAAATTCTAGACAATTCCATCGAATACAAAAGATGTTTTATAGAATTATCTGTTGTGTGTTGTCTTACACCCAACTCGTGGCTGAGAATTAGAATTTTTTCAGCCTTACCTCACTCGCTCATCATCCTCCTTTTTGCTTCATGCAAAAAAATCTATCAGGAGCCATGCTTAGTCTAAGTAAGATCATATTATTTAAACTTTGTTTTGTCGACTTGAAAACTCACTGCATGCTGACACCTCCGCATAAGCGGCGCGTGAGCAGTGCGGCAATTTTTTCGGCGTGCACATTCAAAACCAGGACTTACACCGGGAGAAGAGCAGAGCGTCAGCGTCAAGCAGGAGCGGTGCGTGAGGCGGCGCGGATATGTTTTTTCTGACTACACGCTCAGTTTGCTTTTTGATGATCTACATTGCTTTCACCAGCGTTGGTTCGGTGGCACATAGAGAACAACGTCTTTATTCTGGGATTACCACTCTTAATAAATACACTTGCATTTAAAGTAAATCATATCTCAAAGCATTTACTGGGGCACTGGTGAATTTTCCTGGGGCACGTACCCCAGTAAATGGGGTCTAGCGACGCCCCTGTCCAGAGCTGTATGACTTTAATAATATTGTGAAATTCAAGACTTGTAATATTACATTAATAACAGTATCAACAGCAACACTTGCGCACAATACTCAGCTGATTCAGTCGTTGCCAAGTGATGTCAAAAGCACATTGTGCTTCTTTTTTTCTTGTCAACAAAAAAGGCAGTGGGGTGCGCCTCGTGCTTTTGGAACATAAAAGGACATTCAGTGAGATTGGCCCCAAACTGTAGAAGGCAACAAAACTACCAAGAAACATCTAGATTTTTCTTTTTCGCAAAACCATTTTTTCTTTCATCTAGTAAAAACGTTTGCATCTTCTCCATGAGACCCATCAAAACCATAATGACCAGCAGCATGCAACTAAAGTGATTCAATAATGTAGCATTACCATGTTCATTAACATTTATCAATTAACATTACCGATAACATAAAAATAACAGGAAAACGATAAATTGTGCATCTCCATGTAAAACATTCTAAAAGTCACAGACCACATGCAATCTAAACGATCTTGTTGAGTCCTGTAATATCTGAAAAATGGTTTGGGGGAGGGTAGGATTAGGGTACATAAAACGAACAGAGGGCGGAAGGGGGGTGGGGGATGGCAGAAATTTGCGGATTATTGGGGAATTTTAATTCCATGGCTTAACAGTGGGGGATGGAGTAGATAAGTTGGTAAAAGAGAAAGATATCATGAGAATAGAAAGGTAGATGTTTTGATATGAGATCAGTCAGTGAACTTACCTGGCCCATGCTCTCAGACGGGGAGTTCCTCAGCGAACGCCGTCGTGTAACAATCACAGAGGGCTGGTAATTGGAGCAGCTCATGTCAGGAGGCCGCGATGGCCAGCTCACGGAGAGGGAAGCTTGCTCATGATCCGGGGACGCAGAGTCAGTCTGCCTCACTGCACAGAGACTGGAATGACCAATGGCATGAGGCTGTCGTCTCTGGGCCGCTTGGCACTCACCTGATCCACCTCAGCTGCCCCTCGACCAGGACCTGTCGGGACAACAGGTGGACTCCAAGGCCTGTGTGGCTCTTGCTGGCAACACAACATGATTAACACAGTTAAATTAATGGTTGAAAGACAGAGAGCATCCCTCCTCAGTATGTACAAAGGATACGCATGAGAATTAGAATTAAAATAAAAGCTGATAAGATATATTAGCACAGGAAATGAGGTTAGTTCAAGGCTATTTTCAAAAACAACTTAATGAATTAACTGTGACCTCATTTCAGCTACAAGATGAGACAACTTGCCCTGCAGACGCGAGACAGGCTGCATGTGGATATATAGATCTGTTTCACATAATGATATTCCTCCACTGGACAAGAGCGGTTTCTATATAACCAGACTCTCCAGTGGGTATGTTAATGATTGGAGAAGAGGTTCCTATTATGTTAGGTTTACTGAACTGCAGCCATACTTCTCCACAAAACAGGAACTTACAAACACCATACAAAAGTGTCAGTCTTAATGATTTCACAATGGCTACACATTTCAAAACCTCTTTTTTTGAGTTCTAGTCAGAATAACAGTGTTCAGGGAGAAGCACTAAACCCTCATTTCCCTTATTGTGAGAGCAATTCCTTTTTATTACTCCTTATTGCTAAAGATTAGAGCAAAGAAAAGTGCTGACATGTTTAAAACTTGATTGATATGTTGTGGAAAATTGCAATCAAATCTACGTCATTACTACAGTGTGTCTAACTGGAAGCTGCGTGAAAGTCTAGAAATCCCTGAGGATGTGGCCTGTCTTATCTGAACTCCGGCCTTGCTGGCACCACAGAGGTATTCAACTTAGTACATCAAGCCCTTGCAGCTCACTCACCCTTGAGCTATGGCTGTTGTCAGCCTGTGTTTGGCATAGGGGACGTTTACAAGCATGAACTGACATCAATCATCAACAGACTAACAAAAAAAAAAACTTAAATGTCTTATGTATCCTCTATTTTCAATAAGCTAGAATTAACTTTAACTGTATTCACCTTACTGAACTATGCTGTGTGTTCTCTACACTATCTAGCCCATAGATCACAGTACATACACACACACCCTTTCATTGTCATCATCAGTTGGAAGTCTTAAGGGAGTGCTGCTGTCCTTTTTATAGGAAGTTTACGCAACAAGAAAAGCAGAATACACTGCACTGAATGGCCTACAGACACTGCATTAAACTAGAACGCTAAAAGAAATGAACAAATCAAGTCATTAACACTGGCCCACAGATTCAAGATCTACCACAAAAGATAAAATCTCATAATCTTCCATTAAAAAACAAGTGATAACACTATTTAAAATAAGCTATGCACAGAGCTGTGCTTTTGGACTTTAACAAAAGGAAATGTGCACCAGTGTTCATGTGCCCTCAAGAGGATCTGTGAACTGAGGGTGGGGTGCACTTGCTGGTTTTGTATGAGAAATCAGTAAGGAGATAGTGGTTGCAGATGTGTGGAAAAGCCTTGTTTGGCTGGAGAGATCATGTGACGTAGTGGTGACAGTCAGTGCCTGTCTGTCCTTTACTAACTTTACACTCCCCTATTAACTGAGAAACCTGCAAAACCTGTAGATATTTAAAGGAATAAGGCATCCTTGCTGTGCAACATTATCATGACGTCAACTTCACTTGCCTAATGGTAATCATTGTCTTATGACAGAGACCAACTTTTTATTTTCACTATTGAGCAATAAATGAACTAGCAAAACCTCCACCGCTTGCTTCTATAACAAATAAAGTCAGTTGTCTTACCTTGATATTACGTGAGGGAAGAGATTCTTCGTTCTGAAGCCTTCTGAGCCAGGGTTTCTAGGTTGGCCTCTTGTGACACCCTCCTCTTCCGCCGAGTGCTCTGAATTACACCAGTTGGAGCCGCCCGGATGTCTTGCACCATAGTGGGTCTCAGAAGCTCCATTCTGAGAAACCTTGAGCATGAAGATCAGACGGCATAACAAATGGGTTGTCTGAGGCAGGTCCTCCACCCTCTTTTGAAAGCCGACGGGATCTCCGTGGTCCAGGCTGTTGGGTCTCGATGGTTTGCTGCGGAACAGTTGCAGCAGCCTGGGGAACCGAGTCCTGTGCCTGGGTTGATGAAGAATCTGTAGTCTCCTGGGATTGTCCTGATAACGAAGGGTGATGCTGATTAAGCGAAGGAGCATGTGGCTGCTGGCCATCAGAGTAAACTCCCAATGCATGTTGGTTCTGATGAGATTGCTCAGATTTTTGTTGCTGCTGCACCAAATCCAGTTGTGTCTGAATCTGCTGCATATGCTGCTGTTGAGTCTGTTTTAATTTATGTGCTTGTTCCAGTAACTGTGATTGTGGTATTTGTTGTTGCTGTTTTTGACGCTGAAGTACCTGTTGTTGCTGCTGCGCCTGTTGTCGTATCTGCTGCTCTATCTGTTGCTGCCGCTGTTGGAGCATATCTTTTGCTGTTGCTCCTGTTGCTGTAGTTGCTGAAGCTGATGTTGAGAATTTGTCTGTGAACTATAGTTCAAATTCGGTAAAGTCCGACTGCCCTGGACTACTTGATAGTAACCAGCTACTAGGTTCTGCTTGGGCTGTCCAACGCTAACTGAAAGGGTTTGCAGCACAGAATTCCCCAGTGGTGGACTGTCCATGCTGCTGTGGATTTAACATTCCAGGCTTTTGTGTCTGCTGAAAGGCTTGCTGCTGATCCCATTCCCCCATGCCCGGACAGGTTTAGTTGCATCCCTGTAAGGTCTCTCCAGTCATGTTAGCCTGCTTTCTCAGTTGTCCTAATAGCTGATGGCTCAGATTGCTGCTGCTGTTGTTGAACTGATATACCCTCGTGCATTTGCTTTGCAAAAGCAGTTTGAGGTGCCAGATAAGGACCAAAGTTCTGGGACCAAGCTGTCACACCCTGTGGCCAAGCGTTTGGTCGTGGTTGGGGCTGCAGAGATGGGTCTTGATGTGTCCACTTCATGGGCATCGTCTGTTGGTAATGCCCACGGCTTTGATCACCCTTCTCTGGGCTGAAAATAACCGAATTATGGTATATGCGTGATGCTTCTGGATTGAAGCTTTCCACACCTCCACTGTCATTATGGCCTGGCCCTGAAGGTGGGACCCCAACGCCATAGTAGGGCCCTGTATGCTGAGAGGCTTCTTTCATCGCCACACCCTGATCGTTAAAGAAAGTGATACGTTTGCCTGTTCTCTTTGCGTTTGGTTTCGGTTGAGGTTGCAAACTCATGACGTTCATGAATATAGTTCTGGGGAGTGGTGGAGTGGGCAGTTGAGGAGACAAGAGTTCAATTCCCCAAACCACACCAAGGTGTTCTCTGGTTTATAATGAAGAGTCTTAGAGTATCGTCCTTAAAGAACCCTTGACCGGTTGTATGCCAGTTAATGGTCATCCAAACCTACTTAACATGGTATCAATGCAAGTACACTTTAAAATACAAAATTGCAAGCACCTCTTGTGCAGAAATTTCAGTTTCAGTACGGTGTAGCTTAAACACGTCCATTTGGTTTTGTTTTTTGCTTTCTTCTCTGCCAAATCTTCAACTCCTTGGATGGCAAGTAGGGATAAGTTGGTAGGATACCCGTTGCTCATTCATCAGAGACAACCTGTGAAGAAATGGTCACAAATATTATGGTTAGCCGTCAGAGTCGGAACTTTGTGCTTAGTGGGGGGTTCATTAAATGGCAGTTTCAGCAAATTTATGAATAGGGCTCTAGAGAAAAGGATTTGAAAGGGAAAGGTGGGTTAAGGGTTGGGGAGCTATGCCTCTAGCAGCTTAGTGCACATGATAATAGGTAGTTTGTTCAGCATGCACAGAAAGTTACAGCGTAATCTTAGCAACCAACAAACCAAAATGACACACATGTGAGAATGCTAACAGTGAGTAGAGGGAAAAAGTGCATGCTACCACAAGCTATTGTTTTAGACTGTGTGCAGAGACAGCAATAGTGAAAGTGTGATGAGTAGCAAAGATGTACAGTTGCAAACACAATCCCCAGAAAGCATGAATATGTAATTAGCTCAGTTTCACAATGAAAATGTGTTAAGGTGATTCCCCCCAGAAATTACATTTTTATCCAAATATTACCTTTAAAAAAATAAATAAATAAAATAAAAAAATCTAAGAAAGTGTCCCATTACCTTCTATACATTTCATATATCACAAAGGGTTTGTGTGCAATTAAGTGCAAACCAAATGATTTGCCTTCCATCTACGTATGGTTATTACCATTATATACAGCTATGAACAAGGTGCCACTTAATTTTTTTCTGTTTTCAAGATTTTTAATTAAATTAATATTTTTTGCTTTGTTCTGTGAACAACTGATGTTTTCCTAATTAAATAAAATTGTCATTTAGTTGTTTTTTCTTTTGCATAACTAAATATTTTGTGGAATAATGATTTTCAAAGCACCAGCAAAAGATCATTGAAAATCATTTTTCAAACTTTGTCACAGATAGTTTTGGTGCATCAATTGATAAATGTAAAGCAGGTTGAACCTGTGCTTTTACATTTCAGGCCATAAGCTGAAAATACAACTGAAAAATGTAGCTTTATTTTTATGTCATTTTTTAAATGGGTAAATCTTGCGTTTCAGCAACAAGTTAGGGATCTTAGGCTAAAAAAGTTTAGTGACCACTGAGTTTGGCTGTGCAATTAATCGAAACTAATAGCAGTTGCAATTTGAAACGTTGCAATTAGCTAATTGCATGAGGCTGCGAAGTGAAATGTATATATATTTTATAATTTCCCCCACCCAGAGCAAATGTGTGACTGCCGTCTGTGTGTGACTGTCTTACTATCCAATTGAGTGAGCACACTTTTGTTCTGCCCAATCAGAATTGTGCGACTGAACTAGGCGGAAATCCCACAATAAAACAAACAAACAAGAAATGAGATGATGGCATCTGCCGCTTCAGAAGCATTAACAGACGAATTAATATCAAAGAAAAACAGCATGTTAGTAATATGGGAATATTTTGGTTTCAAAGTCACAGACACCGAACACAAACAGGTCATTTGTAAGAGCTGTCCGCAGAATTGTTGCCATACATTAGGCTTGGGTGGTAATACGGTAATATGGTATATCGCGGATCTAAAAATAGCAACGGTATCAGTTTCAATACTGTTATACCGTCATAAATAACAATGTCACAAACTTATATAGGAGACAAGTGTTAAATATTAAATATTATTTATTTAATGCCTAAAAATGCGTATGCATGATCCTCATCATGGGACAGTGTGGAGAGGAGAGAGAGAGGTGAGGTGAGGTAAGATGGCGAGTCGCGCACCAAGTGACCTGGTCTCGAAAAAGAACACAACCTCTGCAGTTTGGCAGTATTTCGGGTTTCGACCAAACGAGAAGGGAGACGTGGTAAATACGAACTAGATGTCTTGCGGTGCGGGAATAAATTTCCAAATAAAGCGCAGGAGCGGTCGGTAACTCAGGTGTAATTTAAATGGGAGCGGGCGGTCTAACAATATCGCTCCAGAGCGAGCACACAACAGTTTGGTGACACTGTCTGAGCCTTACATCATAATTTTTTATTATGCACGGTAATACCGTATACCGAGGTAAAATAGGAGAAGGTTTGACGGTATGAAATTTGGATACCGCCCAAGCCTACATAGCATGAGGAAATACAACAACCAGCACCTAAAAAAAGCACCACAGGCGGTTATATGAGGAGTGTCTTGCTAAAAAGTCAACCAAAAAGTATTGCTAGTGACACTCAATCTAGTAGCTAGCAACAGCAAAGTGCAATTTCAAAGTTGTTTGCAGCTGTTACACCATATACACACCCATCATGAAGGCACCAGGAGATAACTATTTAAATAAAGTTGGAGTTAGCTAATATCTTTTCAGTTACTTTTTTTAACTAACACTCACTGCATTTTAGCAGTAAGAATCTACTATAGAGATAATTGAGCTAAAGCTTGACTACAAAATTAAATCGCAAATCAAATCGAAATATCTTTTAAAAAATTTGCAAGATATTTTCCCCAAATCACATTAGGGATTAGGGATCTTAGGCAAATGTTTGGTGACCACTGAATTAAACGGTCAGTATGAGCATCCCTAGTTTAAACCAATCAGAAATAGTGAAATTAAATTTGGAATTGTTATTTATTTATTGCCCCATCAGCAACTTAAGGCTATTTCATAGCAAAATGGATATACATAAAAATATTACATGATAAAACAAATTCTTATTACAATAAAAAAAAGTTACTTAGACAAATATATAGGATATAAATAAAAAATTCACACAAAAATGTATTCAAAGTTAAAAATGATTTTTCTGTTCAATTTTTGATAAATAATTTAGGATTCTTCCTGGTGGTACCTTTTTAAAAATGTCCATCAAAGTACTCTCCTTATAAAAATGTTGTCTAATGGTATTCAAACTTCTACATTCCATCAAAATATGTTTCTTGGCAAGAGCAGCTTGGCAGTAATTACATTTAGGTGATGCTTCGTTATTCAGTAAATACAAATATGAGAATGTCCAATTCGACATCTAGACAGTTTGTTCATGCCTGGTCTCAAAATTATCATTTGCAAAGTGTCTTTCACTTATTTTCGGGTTCATTTCATGTCATTTATTATTTATGCAGACTTTTGTTTGGAAATGTTATTAGCCATTTATAGAATAAAACATTTTTTAACATTTTATTAAAGCCCATATTTAATAAACCCAGTACATCCAAAGAAACTGATATTTTCACTATATTTTTGCACAAAAGACTTGAATAAAATAACAAAAGACCTCAAAGTTCTGGACTAGGTTTTAAACTAGTTTTTCAGAAATGGAAATGATCATTGTCCAACTTCACATTACTGATGTAAGTATACTTCACATACTACAGAGCAATATTACAAAAGTAATATTTCCTTATAGCTAAATATTTTAATAGAAGCCATATCTTGAAGTTAAACAAACAGTGTGTATAAATGCTGCGTACTTCAAGCAGCCATTAAAGCTGCAGTATTTTCAGGGGTGGCGCAATGCAATGAGAAACACCCCTAACACAGGAGAAGGATGTAAACAACAAATTGCATCAACCAAACCAGCGTCCAGCTAACACCATATTGTGGGTCAGTTTGATCTAACACGTTTCAACTATTACTCGACAACTCCAGCGCGTGGCGTTCTGGTGAAAACTGCGTGCACTGAACACACATGCGTATCATTGCATTAGCAAAACAATACAGACAGCGACGCACGGGTTAACGTTACACAAGCCACGGTCTAAACAGTTGACAAGAGAACACGTTTAATAAGCTTGTACGTCAAGTAAGGTTACCTAATCGTACCTAGTTCTTAATTTAAACCGCGAACAAATGCAGAAGAGGCTCGTGTGCTGAGGCATGAGCTAGAATTCCCCTCAGAGAGAGAGAGAGTGGATGTGCCTAAACACTAGTGAGCTGACTTACTAGGGAGTAATTTAGGGGGCGTACTAAGAAACAGGACGAGTCTCGAGGCCGATTTTTAAAAGTTTACTTACTTTTAATTGAATAAATAGTGCAGAAATGTGTTTCAAACCTGCATGTTAGTAATTTCTGAGGAAAATTAGACGTACAAATGACAACCACCGTTCACTTTCATTTTGTTCGAAAAAGAGACGAGCTGAAAGTCAGGCTGTCATTCTAAATAAAAAATTTGTCCAACTTAAACACAAAACGCTTTTCATACGGCGTTGAAATAACACGAGCGAGCATGACAGCTCTCATTTTATGCACGTACTACCCCTTTAACTCAAACGCGCCGTTTTATAAACGCGACGCAGAGGACGCGCGACTGAAAAGCGCCCTCAAAAGCTGTCTATGTAACAGTTCAATTGGTTTTGAGACACGAGATGTTTGCACTCTACACGGGTGCCCTTCCTGGACCCCCTTCCTGGTGAAGCCAGCTCAGCGCTATTTACCAGAAGCCCTTTGTTGCAGAAAAGGGATTATCTAGTCACTAATTCCGTGTCACAGTGCAACAAAGTGGACAACAATACACCCTATGAAGCATGCTTGAGCAGCAAAATAATAAAGGAGGCAATTGACAAGCCCCCCTCCTGTCTTTTTCCAGTTGTCAACTCTGGTGAAGGTAATTCGTGCGCAAGTTACTTCTTGCTTCAGTGAAACAAGGGAGCAACAACACGTAGCCCTCGTTAGGGTGCGATTAACAACTTGCCCATAGCAGATAGTTCAGATTCGTTAAACTGTATCAAACATTACATAGGCCATTTAAAACAATGATTCTTCTTACCGTGTCTGATCTTATGTTTTCAGGTCGCCCTAAGAACAACTGCAAGGTCCGATGCAACAGTAGAGAAATGACTGCATGCTTATCCACGATTGAGTCATGCAATGCTGACCTCACTCCAGTGATATTCAAGTCAAGAGGTAGATCCTTGTGCAAACGAAAGCAGCGACAAATGGAAATGGAGGGCTTATAGACAAAATGGCGTTTTTTTCAAAACAATTGCACGCGATTTTCACTGCTACTGCACGCACATGTGAAGCGAAAACGCTCAAAACAGCCTAGTTGACTCGTACGTGGAGTATGAAACAACACATTCTCTTTCAGCTGAAGTCTTGTGATCCCCTACTGTCCCATAGGCCACACCCACTTCCGCTACCATATATGGCTTTTCCCCCTCCGTGCGGGGCGCTGTAAGTTACAGCAAAGCACGGGCCATGCGGGAAATTCCGTCACTGGAAAACGTTCTCGTACCAAACATCTCCATCCGTGCCTGAATCGAGCCAATGAGTTATATAGGTTAACTTGTGTGGCCAATAAGCAAATCATACGTGTTAGAGTCGAAACTACCATACAACCAGCATTTGGGACATTTTCATTATAAGAAAGGTATGGTTCTTGGATTGGGGAGTCTTGGGAGTTTTGTAACACGAGGTGTGTTGCAATACTAACAGTTTTAACCAATAGAAACGACCTGAAATCATCACAACGATGACAGTAGCAAAAATAAATGAAAGATGAATGTGATCTATATGCAACCTTCTATCTGTTATAGAACAAAAACATCATATTTGTGCAAGCAGGGAGGGTTATACATTATACATTATCCACTGTACTTATATGAGTGTATCCCGCATATTAAGTACAGTGAATAATGTTATAAAGTTATACATGTATATAATGTTATTTGTATATAATGTAGATTGTCCCATTTTGTACAAAGTTTAATTTATTAAAATGGTATGGTTGTTCGAAATAGGGAGTCTTGGGAGTTTTTTACACGAGGTGTGTTGCAATGTTAACAGTTTAACTAATAGACAATGAGCAGAAATCATCCTGACGGTGACAGTAGCAAAAATATAATTGATATCAGCCCGTAGCCAGCCTAGTAAAGGGGGAGGGGTTTTTTTCTCTAAAAGTGGACCTTTTTGCATTTTCCTCCACATTTTGTATTTGATTAAGAAGATTAAACACGTAATTTTGGTGACTATTATGAAATATTTGTGCTGGATTAGCATGTCTTCCGGAATCATGTGCATGCTTTTTGCAGTAACAAAATGGTCACTGTTTTGTCAAGTTGCTTACTAAGATCATGTGCGAATTTTGTCTGTCCAAACACACACTACATATTGTTATTATTCTAATTATTATTAATATTATTATTATTTTCTTTCTTTATTTTTTTTTTTTCATTTTAATGGGGACTTCCCCTAGAGGTAGACAAATGGCGAAATTCAATAATGCAATATGTTGTGATAATTAATATTCACAATATTGATAACAATTATTGTACTTTTAGAGTGCTTTTTAAATATATTCAGATAGTATTAGTGGTTTCATCACAGCACCATATGCTTGAATGTTTAATCGGTGATTTATTTCAAACTGACATTATTATTTAGCATCATTAACATTTTCATATTATATGGCATGCGAAATTCTAACTTAGGGTTTTGTTCGTTAACATATGATATTCATTCATTCATTTTCTTTTCGGCTTAGTGCCTTTATTATAAACCCCATTAAACACTGGGAAACACCCAAACCCCCATTGCATTCACACACATACACTACGGCCAATTTAGTTTACCCAATTCACTTATAGCGCATGTCTTCGGACTTGTGGGGGAAACCGGAGCACCTGGAGGAAACACGCAAACATGGGAAGAACATGCAAACTCTACACAGGGATGCCAACTGACCCAGCCGGGGCTCGAACCAGAGACCTTCTTGCTGTGAGGCAATCGTACCCTCTGCGCCACCGTGATGCCCCACACATGTTTTATGCTTATAGTACATATGCATTTATTTATTTATTACACTTTACGTGTGTTTGGCTGTAAAAGCAACATGCGCAGGTCAGATTTTCCCAGGTCATAATTTATATTTATTGAAATTAATTTTGTCTAAAAACAAATTAGTAGAGACGTCAAGTTTCGTCCAAGAACGCATGCCAGGCCACCTTCTGAAGTTGTCCGAGTGATCAGATTTACATCTTATAAGAATCAAACGAATGAAGTGACCAGTGTAAGCAACCTTAAAAACACGACGTAACGGGATTAGCACATTTTGCTGTGAAGTGACAGCTGAGAATTCTGCTTGGTAGTAAAGCCTTCATTCATCGGACAGTTATTTTCAAAACATTTACTGGCAAAAATAGGGAATGGGAGGTCACAGGACAAATCAATAATGCCCACCTTCAGATCAAGACTGGTTACTCATTGAAGCTAAGTAGGGCTGAGCCTGATCAGTACCTGGATGGGAGACCACATGGGAAAAACTAGGTTGCTGTTGAAGCGGTGTTAGTAAGGCCAGCAGGGGGCGATCAACCTGCGGTCTGTATGAGTCCTAATGCCCCAGTACAGAGAAGGGGACACTAAACTATCAGTCAGTGCCATCTTTCAGATGAGATGTTAAATTGAGTCCTGACTCTCTGTGCTCATCAAAAATCCCATGACACTTCTGGTAAAGAGTAGGGGTGTACCCCGGTGTCCTGGCCAAATTCTCTCCATCGGCCTTTACGATCATGGCCTACCAATCATCCCCATCCACCGAATTGGCTTTATCACTGTCTCTCCACTCCACCAATAGCTGGTGTGTGGTGAGCGCACTGGCACTGTTGTCCTGTGGCTGCCGTCACATCATCCAAGTGGATGTTACACACTGGCGGCGGTTTGGAAAGACTCCCCTCATGATTGTAAATCGCTTTGGGTGTATGGCCATACACGATTAATGCACCATATAAATACACACATTAATATTATAAAATAAATGTATTTTTAAATTGCATAAAATAATTAAAAGGACAAATTCTGGAACTTTTGGCCATGGGGGAGGGTTGTTTGAACCACCCGAACCCCCCTGGCTACGGGCATGGATATATATGCAACCTTCTATCTACATGTTACCAAAAAGACTGATATCACGTTTGTGATAGCAGGGAGGGTTTTACACTATAACACTATTCACTGTACTTACATGGGATATAAAGATTGTCCAATTTTGTACAAAGTACAAAGTTTAATTAATTTTTTAGAGGTGTTTGCCCGGGAGGACCCCTTTCATAGGGGATTTCCACAGTTAGTAACATCCTAAATCCAGCTCCAGTTTTTTTTAAGCCTCATTGACACCTGGTATTATGCATTTTAGTCAATCGAATAACTAGCGGATGAGGAGACACATTCCTGTTTACACTTGTTAACACTTAAATATGACAAATCTCATCGCAAAACAACCCATTTGGAATAATAAATTGTCATCAAATGCTATTGCAGTCTAACGAATCTATTAACCTGACTAAATATCTTTGTCAAGGCCATGTTAGCAATAAGCACTGCACAAATCACTCATTTGCATGAAACAAAGCAACACACAGCAGAAGTCGAGCAACTAGTCTAGCAACCCAAGATGAAACATGATAAAAGACTATCCATCTCTCTTATCACTGGAAAATAATAAACACCACAAACCTTACAGAGACTTGAGCAGCCTTTCATTTTCTGCAGAGTTGATGCGCATGTGACACCAACCACAAAGCATCAACAGCATTTAGGTTTTCCAGTCTAACAATGCATGATGGGGAAACCCAATACATGACATTCAGTTTCCTTCAGTGTGTTGTTCTGGACACGAGCCAGTTATTGACAGGCGTTGTGACAGCTCAGCAGTAAACGGCTGGCTGTTTGTGTTGTTGCAGCTGCTGGCTTAGCTGAGCGAACGCTGAAAAGCATCATATCAAAACACATGATGTGCCATTTGTGCTTACGGAGGTCCTCAACTAACAGATTTCTAACACCGATTTCACCTGGACTGCTAATCATTTATCATGAATTAAAAAGGACCGCCGATTGATTCAAAAGACGTTTGAGAGCATAACATGAGGTTTCATCAACTGTATAAATTATTTATACAGCATGTGGCTGGCACAAAGTGTTAATGGAAAACTACAATTGGAATATATTGTAAAATTCATTGCAAAACAGACCCATTTTACAAATTATGGGAACCATTTGAAAATAATTTGGACAATATTATGTTTTGTGGATTTCTGGTATGTGAACCTCTGCACCTCTGCATGAATGTCACAAATTAGAAAGTTTTTTTTATTTTATCTATTTTTTTTTTATTATTTCATTTCAAATATATATTTGAAGCTACATATTAATGAATATTCTTTGTCTGCCGTGATTTCCAATTTGTGAAAAAAATAAAGCAAAACAAAAACAAACTGTACACTACCTGACAAAAGACTTATGTATTCAGGTTTTAGGAACAACAAATAATAACTTGACTTCTAGTTGATCATTTGGTATGAGAAGTGGCTTTTATGAAAGGCAAAGGCCTTTAGATTACGCTTATTAAACCAAAATAAAATACGATCATGCCTTGATTTTTAACTATATAATTAGGACAGTAAGGTTTGACTTTGAGTAGACAAAAGTCTGGTCACTTAACAGAAATAATCTACAGTATAGAATATAAAGGTGCAGTGGAAACAGAATTATTATTTTGTATGACTCCCACGAGCTTGGAGGACTGCATCCATACATCTCTGCAATGACTCAAATAACTTATTAATAGTCATCTGGAACGACAAAAAAAGCGTAATTGCAGGACTCCCAGAGTTCATCAAGATTCTTTAGATTCATCTTCAATGCCTCCTCCATCTTACCTCAGACATGCTCAATAATGTTCATGTCTGGCGACTGGGCTGGCCAATCCTAGAGCACCATGACCTTCTTTGCTTTCAGGAACTTTAATGCGGAGGCTGAAGTATGAGAAGGAGCGCTATCCTGCTGAACAATTTGCCCTCCCCTGTGGTTTAATGTAATGGGCAGCACAAATGTCTTGATACCTCAAGCTGTTGATGTTGCCATCCTCTCTGCAGATCTCTCGCATGCCTCCATACTGAATGTGACCCCAAATCATGATTTTTCCTTTACCAAACTTGACTGATTTCTGTGAGAATCTTGGGTCTAAGCGAGCTCCAATAGATCTCTGCAGTATTTGTGATGACTGGGATGCAGTTCAACAGATGATTCATCAGAAAAGTTATTATTTTTAGCTCTTACAACTGAGATCGGTGACAAGAATTTTGTCAGGTAGTGTAGAAATCGGTATTAAACTGTTTTAATTTTTGGAAAACGTACAGTTTGACAACTGAAAAAAAAAAAAAATCACAAATGATTCTCAAGCCTGTGATTACAAAATTGTAAGTGTATGAGTGTAGTATATGTCCTTTTAAATGTATCTACATTTGTTCAACTAAATAAATATTTTATATTTTCATTCATTTGTTCATTTTCCTTTAGCTTAATCCCGTTATTTATCAGCGGTCGCCACAGCGGAATGAACCAACTTATCCAGCATATGTTTTACACAGCGGGTGCCCTTTCAGCTGCAACCCATACACTCATTCACACACATACACTACGACTAATTTAGCTTACCCAATTCACCTATAGCACATGTCTTTGGAAACCAACGCCAAAATGGGGAAAACATGCAAACTCCACTCAGAAATGCCAACTGGCCCAGCTGAGACTCGAACCAGCGAGCTTCTTGATGTGAGGCGACAGTGCTAACCACTGAGCCACCGTGTTGCCCTAATTTATATTTAATTTAGTTTTTTTTTTTTACTTAAGTTCTCATTTAGCAAGACTTATTCTTTATTTTCATATAACATTTTCTGGAGTCCAATCTACATGGTATAAGTAATTTTAGTAATCTAAAAACCTGTGCAAAATAATTTAATAACTAAATTTATTTAATTTAACAGTTTATAAAGAGTTTAACAAATATAAAATAATTATAGAAAACCTTTTTAAAAAGTTAAACTTGGAGAAAATATTTAAAAATAAAGCTTATATATTATTATATTTATTATTATTATTAAAATAAGTATTTGTGTAGTTGATTTCCTTTTTTGAGTGTGTAATAAATTAAACTGATGCAAGAAGATGCAAAACATGCAGACTTCAAATTAACAAAGTATTTCTAAATGTTTTTATAATGACTTTCATAAACGCTGGAACTAGTATTGATAAACCGAACCTTGTTAAACTGAATTTATTTTCCTGAGATACATATTCAACATTGTTACACTTATTTCAATTAATAAAACATGATTATTATTTTAAGGAAACACTGATTAATTTGCTATAAAAGGAATCAGAATCTGATTTGAACCACGTGCATCTATGCCTAAAGTAAAATGCTACCGACTGAATCCAAACAATGTCATTTATGCACTCAATCTTCCATCCCGAGTCACACAAACACTTTGTCTTTTCAGGTTCTGCAAGTCACAATTCCAAAGAATTTCATTTATTGAGCCAAATATGCACACACCCTGAACTGATATTTCCAGTCACAGACGTCACCTCAAAAGTCTCAAAAGCAAACTGCTCTTTCACATATTTCAACTCATTTGACAAACCCTTCATCCACTGCCCTGATAATCAGCTGTTAAGGACTTTAGGAACAGGTTTGGTACACAATGCAACAGGAAGTGCACTTAGATTAAGCCATTATGCATCATATGACACTCACCATGATGTCAACCTTGCACTCATACAGGCAGTGCATGGCCAGCTCCTGATTGGTCCCTCCTCCGAATAATGCACTTGAACAGGCCAGGTGCATGAGGTCATTCACTGCAATGAAAACACTGAATCAGTTTACAGCAGGGGTGTCAAACTCAAATTAGGTTGAGGCTGAATTAATAAAAATGTACCACGGTGGGCACCAAATTTGTTAGACATTAATTTACATTGTTATTAAAACTAGCTATAATATAATTCACAAAAAAACGGGAAAAGTAGTTTTATTAAAGAAGATTTCAGAGTGAGTATTTACATTTTTTTCTAACATTATTTCAACAACATAATTTTTTTGTATCAAAACCTTGCACCTTGGCAGGATTGCATCTTGTTTCAGATAACCATAAGTAAATACAGCACGAAAACGGCCAGCAGGTGGCAGAAAGTCCACCTACTGAGATATTCATTGACTCAATTCAAACGATTGCGATGCATTTAGAAACTAAACAAATGACAATCATTATGAATGTGACGCTGAATGGTTAATATAAATGACTTGTTTAAAAATAAATTGGAAAAAGAAACAGCAGTGCTAGGTCTCATTCACACTGAGAGACCTTTGCTACGAAAAAACGTGTGATGCAACAGTTTGGAATTTTGCTGTGTTAAAAAAAAAGCACAGCATAAAGAATGACGGTATCACGACACCGCTACAAAGCTTGCACCACCTCTGAGCTTTTCTGATTGGTCCACTGCTGTGGAACTGACAGTGATGAGCTGCATGTGAATGCCGAAGTTCTATCAGCTAGCCACAGTGTCTTAAATACATGAGACATGAGCGTAACTGTCATACACATCCATCAAACACATGTTTACATTGAAAATTAATTCAAAGGTAGCGCGTTGGAAATAAAAAATCTTGTTCTGCGTGAACGACCCCTTACTCTGAGACGGACATGATGCTTGCCGTTGTTTGGAAATTGTTTTAAATGAGAAATTTGTGTTTACAATAAACCCATTTCTTTTTCTGTTGAACTGCTGTATAAAAGAGTTTCATTTGTGATCAATATGCTAATAAAATGGGAAAAACTGCATCGTTGCTACTGAAATACAATGATAGTTAATTATTTTACATGAACATTCAAAACAAAAAAGCCAGACAAGCCATTTCTGCAGCCAAATCCTGAATTATAGTGTCATTTTAACAGACTTCATTGCACAGTGAATGCTTGCTCACAAAAAAAAAAAACAATAATTATAATAATATAGCAGATGTTATAATAGCAGAAATTATTCATCTGCACACTCCAAGACCCCCTGCTTTTTCCATCCGAAGGTGTCTGTTAACTTTAAATAAAATACTTTCTTTTTCAAAATAATATTTTATTTATTATTATTTGACAATATTGTTCAAATCATCCTCGAGCCAGATTAGGACGCCTGTATATGCAACGCCTGTGGTCTACAGTGGACATCCATATTAAGGAACGTAATAAAAATGGTAAAACGGTAATAATTTAAAATAATGGTCCATTAGGTAACGTCTTTACTAACGTTAACAAACTATTAGTAATACATTTATTGAAGTATTTATTAATCCTTGTTAATGTAATTTAAGCTCAACAACGTTAGTTCATATCAACTCAAGGTGCATTAACTAATGTTAACAACTTTGTATTTTAATAATGCATTAGTTATTGTTGAACTATGATCAATAAATGCTTTACAAGATTGATACTTTGTTAATGTTAGTAAATACTAATAGACCATTATTTTAAAGTGTTACCAGCAAAAAAAAATTTCCAGCAGATTCTTTTCATTCAGTGGCATGAATAAAATAAGAGAATTATTATTGTATTGTGTAAGTAGTAAACCTCTTTGCTGTTGCTGAGCACTGGCCTCCAGGTCAGGCAGTGGCGCCCACACCAGTTCAGCCTTGTGTAGGTCGTGCAGCGCTGCCGATCGCTCTCTCAGCTCGGGGACCTCCGCTTGATACCGCACTCCAATGTTTATCCGACTGAAAAAGAGAGAGCGAGTATAAACAGGCTGCTGCAGCAATCCAAACTATATGCTTTTCTTTTTTAAACAGTGAGCTTTAAATGCATGAGACCACTAGTGAAAATGCGTTTATTTATTCTCAACAATTAGAATGATGGCTGATGAGAATGATTTGAGATTGTTGGTAAAAACAAAGAAAGATAATTCATCCCCAAATGTCTTTGTAGCAAGGGCTTGAAAGCTAAACAGAAGGCATGACTTAGTGCTGCCACTGAAAAATGCCTTTTTAATGAAAAATTCCTGAAAACTAAAAGATTTTTTTTAAATTGCATTCCAACAGGTAGCTTGGGTCATTTCTAAATGTATCTGGGTCACTAGCGACAAACTTAATCGGAGCCTTTTAAAGGCAATCTAGGGGGTTTGTTTACACCTGGTATTAAGTTATATATATAGGCTGTAATGTTATAGTTATTACACTGTAAAAAATATCTGTTCATTTACAGTTTCCTTATTTTGTGTTTTCCGTCAATTTACGGTTGTGAATTTCATAATGAGACCTTGATCTCTGCTCTGTTGACTTTGATGTTAAAAATTCAACTCTACGGTTTAACAAGGTGACTTTTATTGACATTTTAGTAGTCTGAAATAATAGAATGTTTAAGAAACTATATACAGAAAGAAGAATATACTGACAGCTTATTACAGCTTTTTGCAGCATAAAATACAACACCAACCCAGACAATACATCACTTTAAACTATCGAAATATTATGTATAAAAATCATTTTTTAGGGATGCACCAATACCATTTTTTTGAAACCGATCCAATCCAGATATGGTTCCTTTTTTTTAAAGCATAATACAGTTTCTATAGTTAGATAAACTCAAAATAATATCTTCTTTGGTAAAAAATAACAGACCTATAGGCCTACTGTTTATGACAGATCTATCTATGGCACAATCTAACTAAAAACCCGAAGCTTGCTGTAAACTAGGCTACATTATTTGAGCATTCATTATGACATTGATCTGTGGTGGTCCAGCTTATGTTTGCTCTTTTAATTTTCATTTTTCTTTTAAATCTGTAATAGGCTGCCACTATTGACACTTACCAAAACACAAACAGGTCTGTTAAATAAAATGTTAATATAAATAAAATGACAGTGAAATATTCAGTTTTAGAGTAGCCTATATTAGGCTAAATAATTTTCTGTTAATGACAATCCATATTGCGCCGGTCAGTTTCACTATTATTAATTTAATCTACTTTGATCACAATGAGACCGGCTTTACAAACTAAAATCACAGCACTGAAACTGTTCCCCTCGGAAGAATAAACTCAGTCAGAAGGATGAGAGAACAGAAACTTTCAATTTTACAGAATAATTTTACGGAGCGGCGCACATCGCGTAAAAGAAGCGCTTGATGCATCACTGAGACAGCGCGCAGCTCTCCGGTATCTGCGGTCACGTAGCACAACGGGAAGAAATCAGTGTGTTGAGGATCTGTCCAATGTAGTATTGAGCCTTTTCTCATTTAAATTTGTAGGTAGGCCTACTTTGTGTGTGAAGAGCAGGTAATAACCCTCTCTACTCCAGTGTTGCGAATGCGATCTGCTGATCTAACAGACACAGCGCAACATGACTTAGAAATAGCAATGAACTCCTTGCTGCAGGTCAAAATGAACCCATGAAAAGCAAGACTAAATGCATTTCTCCACTGATAATTTATATTAACAGGAATGAATAGTCTTGAAGAAAGTTTTTCGAGTTGTCATGAACACGACACGCAGTTTGATTGTGAATGAATGGAGAATGATTGACAGGCGTGGATGCTGAACTGAACAGGAATTTAACCACTTGAATATCTGTACTTCACTTTATACTATAGAATGGCTTCAGAAAAAAAAATTATAATTTAACAATATATTATGATACAACATTTCAGTGTTATTTAGTGATGTTCAAACTGTAGTCATTTTTTTTTGTTAAGATTGCCATTTTTTTCATTTGATACGGTTTCATTTGAGTATCTTCAAATTAACAGAAAATGAATATGTCTTTCTTTTTAATCTGTGAATTTAACTCAGCCTTTAATTGTCATTTATAAGGGATTTATAAGCATAACTAGTCCTCACTTTAGATAGGTCACAACATTGAATGAAGTTGAGTTAATAAAAGCATTTATTACATACAAATTAACTATTAGTATTTTCCTGAATAATAAGATATATGAATGCTCATTTGACTAGTTTATTAATCATTTACTTGCATATTCTGCATACTCTTTAAAAACCCAACGTCTCTCAAATAACTGGTTTGTAATAATGCAATACTTAATTTAGTATGAAAAAACTAACAATTAAAGGTATGAAATGAGAATCATTAACAGCATTATACATGTGTTTACAAGTCAAAATCGAGCATTTGTAGCAGCAGTGATAAACTGCTTCCTAACATCAATTAATGTAGTGTTAAAACTAAAACAGATAATTATAGTAAAACAGATAATGAATTCACGATTGCTAATGCTTAATAAATGATTTATAGTGTGTTGTTATTATAAAGTGTTACCAAAAACCGCAGTATAGAATGAGTTTTTTACTACACCCGTTTACAACTTTACACCTATATTTAGTGCCATCCGCTTGTGATTGGATTGATGAGAATGCATCTCAATAGCAGGTGTAAACAGGGCCAAAGTTGTTTCAGACTGCTGTATGAATTCATTTATTGCTCATCTCATTGTCGGCTCTTTTTTTTTTGTTGTTGTTGTTGTTGAGAACTCAAGCATTGAGAGTAGACTCTGTCCATGGGTATTTGCATAAAATTAACACTCCATGTTTTTCAAGCCAAATGTTCCAGTATCTGACTGCCAAGGTCTGGGGATAAGGCAACACAGATTGTGTTTTATTATTTTGTTCCAGGATGTGCTTTCGTGGTGTACTGGCCAACTCCAAAACGAAGAGAACTGCAGCCATTCACAGAGATTCACAGCGTGCGTGTGTGTGTGTGTGTGTGTGTGTGTGTGTGTGTGTGTGTGTGTGTGTGTGTGTAAGAAAGAGGGAAGAAGAAGAATTTCAACCGAACACTGTTCTGACCATTAGATAAACCAGCTGGTACCAGTCAGAGATGATATCCCATAATTCCCTTTGCTCTGCCACCATCCCCCACCTATTCTGTTCTTAAAAAGAGTGCTCTGAAATTTCCCATGCACCATCCAAGAAACTTATTCAGATGTCCTTTAGCACACTTACTGAAATACCAAATGAAATACCATTTCATCACTGTTTACATACAAAAATGAGCATGAACTTAGCATCTGCAGAGTGTGATTTAACATTTACAATGAAGTAAGGCCAACATAACACTACATGCATTAGCAGAGTGTAAAAGAAGAGTCCGCATGAATGCAACAGCAGGCTTGTTTGCGCTCACACACACTGAAAACATTTACGCTGGGTAAAGTTGCAGCTCTGTATAGGAAACAGTCTGAGATACTACATTTACTGTGGGCCATTCCAACCACTTACATTCAGTCAATTGAATGGAACTTAATCTACTATACATGTAGTAGAATTATAAAAGTGAATGTTAATCACCTAAAGAAAGTTATCATTTGGCAAGAAGCATAAACTAATTAAGGCAACTTGTGAAGCGTAATGTGTGTGGGGGTGTTATTTGAAGCGCTTGTGTACTTACGGCTCAATGCTGACAGGTGTAGCTTCACTTATAGCTGAGAGAACTGGAGGGGTAATATCGCTGCTGTCTGGATGAATACAAACAAAAAGACTATACTTAGACTCAAAGTAAACAGTGCTTCTTATTACAGTATATATATGTCCTCCCATACAAGATATGCAGCTCGATTATAACTAATTACATATAACCTGGCTTGCTGGAAAATACACACAATCTTAGGTGTCCCAAGTCTACTGACAAGCCTACTTATACAGCATTTTAAAGCTGACATACACTTCATTTTAAGCATACGTCATTTGCATCAATATTTGGGGTACCCAAGAAAATAAACTATTATACCCAATATTTTTTACAAATTATAATAACCAATATTTTTATTATGTTCTTTGGGGAACTATTAGACAAGTATCTTTAGCTTAGCAACATAAGCTACCATGAAAATTAGATACCAAATTGACATTTTTCAGATATCTGGCCTTTTCAATAGGGAAACTTGTTAGAATTAAGTATATACATCTATAGCGGTAAACAGAAACTACAATTAACATAATATTGCTATTTTTATTTGCCACAATATTGACAACATAATGAAAAAATCTATTGCTTTACAAAAAGGAATAAAAAAACGATAGACAGATTGAGTGCATTTATTCAATCAGCTGGTATTTTAGAAACAATTACACAGCATCACTAGAATTATATGTTACATTACTAGTGTTACAAATGTCAATATCAAATCATATCACAAGTGAATGTTACACATACAAAAATCTAGTATTCTAGTAATCTAGATTCTGAATTTAAGTAACTGAATAGCTGTAATTACAGTCTGTGACCCTCTATTAGGTTATTCAAACCATTTTCTTGGGAATCTCTATTTGTCTCACATAAATGAGTGACTATTTAGAAAGCTCTTCAGCCCCTTGTAAGATTGTATTACAGTTAAGGCACTGTCTTTAAAGGTAGCTGTCTATACAATCTGCATCTAGACAGCTTGTTTTTTTAGGTTGCATTTTGTCGCAAATTTCAAGCCAATAAATTGTAAATGCTGATTACTCTATTGAAATTGATATTTAATAAGCTTTATCAGAGATAAAGTCAAGGGAACTTACTTGAGCGCAGGAGGCTGCGGGTGGCTGATTTGGGAGTGGCAGGCGGGGGCAGCACCTGATTATTAGCAGCAGCTGCTGCAGCCGCAGCCGACAAGAACGTGGAGAAGTAAAGACCCGAACCCTCTCGAACCGGGCTGAGGATGGGCGGAGGAGTGTAAGGTGGCATGTTGAGGGGGTTGTCGACCAATCGGACAGGAGATCGTAGGTGACTCTGGAAGGGTGTGATGCTGGAGTAGACCGGTGGGGCGATGAAAGTGCCAAGCTTGGGTGGGGGGATAAAGAGCGGTTCTGGACGAGGCCGTCGTTTGGCTTTGGCTGATTTGCTGTCAGCTTCACTCCCACTCTCGGCTTCACCATTCTGCAGAAGAAATTAGATGTTAGCAAACCGCATTGTTCTCAAACTAAATATGCACCGATATGAACAGTTTGGCTGATACCAATAACTGATAGCTCTTTATATTTGGAAGCTAGACCTGTGGTGAAAAATCATTCACAAATTTGATTCTGCATCGATTCTGATTTCAAATGCTGTCTAAGCTAAATACAGTGCGAGTTCATAATGTGTTTTCATTAAAATCATGACATAAAAGCCAGTTCACATGACCCAAACATACAAGTGATCTTACTCTTGAGCATTTGAGTGTAAGGATAAAAACTAGCTAACTAGCTGATAATGTTTTACTCTATAAGGGGCCGATCACACCAAACGTGCTTTTTGCCTTGAGTCGCCTTTTTTGAATGGTTAATTAAAGGCTGCAGGTGTTTTGCGCACTGCTTATGTGCCTAGCGTGCCTTGCGTTTAAGCTGCCTGCTGCGCCTTGCGTTTTTGTCATTGCGCACTGTGTGTTCACAGTTGAAAAAGTCAACTCTAAAAGTAAAAGCGGAAGAAAGCGCATCATGTCAGTCGTGTCTTTTTCATTCTCCAATCAAACGAAAGCAGAGGCAGGGTTTTCCGTTGAGGCGACAGCAGTGTTTGTATTGTCAAGATGACTACTTTTAAATTTGGAGGAGAGACTAGTGGTCGCCGTTTCAAATTATTCAGAGCCAGGGGCCTTGCTAGACATAAAGCTCTACTGGGGCACAGCTCCCCCTTAAAACAAAATAAAATAAATACACACACGCACGCACGCACAGTTGCAATCAGAATTGTTAAACCCCTTGATTTATTATCCTTTTTCCCCAATTTCTGAAGATTTTTTTCAACACATTTCTAAACATAATAGTTTTAATAACTGATTTCTAATAACAGATTTATTTTATCGTTGCCATGATGACAGTAAATAATATTTTACCACATATTTTTTAAGACACTTCTACACAGCTTAACGTGACATTTAAATGCTTAACTAATTAGGTTAACTAGGCAGGTTAGGGTAAATAAGCAAGTTATTGTATGACAGTGGTTTATTCTGCAGACCATCAAAAAATTTTTGCTTAACGGAGCTAATAATTTTGACATTAAAATGGTTTTTAAAAAAACATAAAACTGCTTTTATTCTAGCCAAAATAAAAGAAAGACTTTCTCCATAAGAAAAAATATTATCAGACATACTGTGAAAATTCCCTTGCTCCTTTTATATATTATATATTATACAACTGGGGCACACAACTGGAGTGATGCTAAGATAATTTAAGAAATCATTTGCATGAATATTAATTTCATTTAAATGAAATTCTAGACAATTCCATCGAATACAAAAAGATGTTTTATAGAATTATCTGTTGTGTGTTGTCTTACACCCAACTCGTGGCTGAGAATTAAATTTTTTCAGTCTTACCTCACTGGCTCATCATCCCTCCTTTTTGCTTCATGCAAAAAAATCTATCAGGAGCTATGCTTAGTCTAAGTAAGATCATATTATTTAAACTTTGTTTTGTCGACTTGAAAACTCACTGCATGCTGACACCTCCGCATAAGCGGCGCGTGAGCAGTGCGGCAATTTTTTCGGCGTGCACATTCAAAACCAGGACTTACATCGGGAGAAGAGCAGCGCGTCAGCGTCAAGCAGGAGCGGTGCGTGAGGCGCGCGGATATGTTTTTTCTGCCTACACGCTCAGTTTGCTTTTTGATGATCTACATTGCTTTTACCAGCGTTGGTTCGGTGGCACATAGAGAACAACGTCTTTATTCTGGGATTACCACTCTTAATAAATACACTTGCATTTAAAGTAAATCATATCTCAAAGCATTTACTGGGGCACTGGTAAATTTTACTAGGGGCACGTACCCCAGTAAATGGGGTCTAGCGACGCCCCTGTCCAGAGCTGTATGACTTTAATAATATTGTGAAATTCAAGACTTGTAATTATTACATTAATAACAGTATCAACAGCAACACTTGCGCACAATACTCAGCTGATTCAGTCGTTGCCAAGTGATGTCAAAAGCACATTGTGCTTCTTTTTTTCTTGTCAACAAAAAAGGCAGTGGGGTGCGCCTCGTGCTTTTGGAACATAAAAGGACATTCAGTGAGATTGGCCCCAAACTGTAGAAGGCAACAAAACTACCAAGAAACATCTAGATTTTTCTTTTTCGCAAAACCATTTTTTCTTTCATCTAGTAAAAACGTTTGCATCTTCTCCATGAGACCCATCAAAACCATAATGACCAGCAGCATGCAACTAAAGTGATTCAATAATGTAGCATTACCATTGTCATTAACATTTATCATTAACATTACCGATAACATAAAAATAACAGGAAAAACGATAAATTGTGCATCTCCATGTAAAACATTCTAAAAGTCACAGACCACATGCAATCTAAACGATCTTGTTGAGTCCTGTAATATCTGAAAAATGGTTTGGGGGAGGGTAGGATTAGGGTACATAAAACGAACAGAGGGCGGAAGGGGGGTTGGGGATGGCAGAAATTTGCGGATTATTGGGGAATTTTAATCCATGGCTTAACAGTGGGGGATGAAGCAGATAAGTTGGTAAAAAGAGAAAGATATCATGAGAATAGAAAGGTAGATGTTTTGATATGAGATCAGTCAGTGAACTTACCTGGCCCATGCTCTCAGACGGGGAGTTCCTCAGCGAACGCCGTCGTGTAACAATCACAGAGGGCTGGTAATTGGAGCAGCTCATGTCAGGAGGCCGCGATGGCCAGCTCACGGAGAGGGAAGCTTGCTCATGATCCGGGGACGCAGAGTCAGTCTGCCTCACTGGCACAGAGACTGGAATGACCAATGGCATGAGGCTGTCGTCTCTGGGCCGCTTGGCACTCACCTGATCCACCTCAGCTGCCCCTCGACCAGGACCTGTCGGGACAACAGGTGGACTCCAAGGCCTGTGTGGCTCTTGCTGGCAACACAACATGATTAACACAGTTAAATTAATGGTTGAAAGACAGAGAGCATCCCTCCTCAGTATGTACAAAGGATACGCATGAGAAATTAGAATTAAAATAAAAGCTGATAAGATATATTAGCACAGGAAATGAGGTTAGTTCAAGGCTATTTTCAAAAACAACTTAATGAATTAACTGTGACCTCATTTCAGCTACAAGATGAGACAACTTGCCCTGCAGACGCGAGACAGGCTGCATGTGGATATATAGATCTGTTTCACATAATGATATTCCTCCACTGGACAAGAGCTGTTTCTATATAACCAGACTCTCCAGTGGGTATGTTAATGATTGGAGAAGAGGTTCCTATTATGTTAGGTTTACTGAACTGCAGCCATACTTCTCCACAAAACAGGAACTTACAAACACCATACAAAAGTGTCAGTCTTAATGATTTCACAATGGCTACACATTTCAAAACCTCTTTTTTTGAGTTCTAGTCAGAATAACAGTGTTCAGGGAGAAGCACTAAACCCTCATTTCCCTTATTGTGAGAGCAATTCCTTTTTATACTCCTTATTGCTAAAGATTAGAGCAAAGAAAAGTGCTGACATGTTTAAAACTTGATTGATATGTTGTGGAAAATTGCAATCAAATCTACGTCATTACTACAGTGTGTCTAACTGGAAGCTGCGTGAAAGTCTAGAAATCCCTGAGGATGTGGCCTGTCTTATCTGAACTCCGGCCTTGCTGGCACCACAGAGGTATTCAACTTAGTACATCAAGCCCTTGCAGCTCACTCACCCTTGAGCTATGGCTGTTTGTCAGCCTGTGTTTGGCATAGGGGACGTTTACAAGCATGAACTGACATCAATCATCAACAGACTAACAAAAAAAAAAAACTTAAATGTCTTATGTATCCTCTATTTTCAATAAGCTAGAATTAACTTTAACTGTATTCACCTTACTGAACTATGCTGTGTGTTCTCTACACTATCTAGCCCATAGATCACAGTACATACACACACACCCTTTCATTGTCATCATCAGTTGGAAGTCTTAAGGGAGTGCTGCTGTCCTTTTTATAGGAAGTTTACGCAACAAGAAGAAAAGCAGAATACACTGCACTGAATGGCCTACAGACACTGCATTAAACTAGAACGCTAAAAGAAATGAACAAATCAAGTCATTAACACTGGCCCACAGATTCAAGATCTACCACAAAAGATAAAATCTCATAATCTTCCATTAAAAAACAAGTGATAACACTATTTAAAATAAGCTATGCACAGAGCTGTGCTTTTGGACTTTAACAAAAGGAAATGTGCACCAGTGTTCATGTGCCCTCAAGAGGATCTGTGAACTGAGGGTGGGGTGCACTTGCTGGTTTTTGTATGAGAAATCAGTAAGGAGATAGTGGTTGCAGATGTGTGGAAAAGCCTTTGTTTGGCTGGAGAGATCATGTGACGTAGTGGTGACAGTCAGTGCCTGTCTGTCCTTTACTAACTTTACACTCCCCTATTAACTGAGAAACCTGCAAAACCTGTAGATATTTAAAGGAATAAGGCATCCTTGCTGTGCAACATTATCATGACGTCAACTTCACTTGCCTAATGGTAATCATTGTCTTATGACAGAGACCAACTTTTTATTTTCACTATTGAGCAATAAATGAACTAGCAAAACCTCCACCGCTTGCTTCTATAACAAATAAAGTCAGTTGTCTTACCTTGATATTACGTGAGGGAAGAGATTCTCGTTCTGAAGCCTTCTGAGCCAGGGTTTCTAGGTTGGCCTCTTGTGACACCCTCCTCTTCCGCCGAGTGCTCTGAATTACACCAGTTGGAGCCGCCCGGATGTCTTGCACCATAGTGGTCTCAGAAGCTCCATTCTGAGAACCTTGAGCATGAAGATCAGACGGCATAACAAATGGGTTGTCTGAGGCAGGTCCTCCACCCTCTTTTGAAAGCCGACGGGATCTCCGTGGTCCAGGCTGTTGGGTCTCGATGGTTTGCTGCGGAACAGTTGCAGCAGCCTGGGGAACCGAGTCCTGTGCCTGGGTTGATGAAGAATCTGTAGTCTCCTGGGATTGTCCTGATAACGAAGGGTGATGCTGATTAAGCGAAGGAGCATGTGGCTGCTGGCCATCAGAGTAAACTCCCAATGCATGTTGGTTCTGATGAGATTGCTCAGATTTTTGTTGCTGCTGCACCAAATCCAGTTGTGTCTGAATCTGCTGCATATGCTGCTGTTGAGTCTGTTTTAATTTATGTGCTTGTTCCAGTAACTGTGATTGTGGTATTTGTTGTTGCTGTTTTTGACGCTGAAGTACCTGTTGTTGCTGCTGCGCCTGTTGTCGTATCTGCTGCTCTATCTGTTGCTGCCGCTGTTGGAGCATTATCTTTTGCTGTTGCTCCTGTTGCTGTAGTTGCTGAAGCTGATGTTGAGAATTTGTCTGTGAACTATAGTTCAAATTCGGTAAAGTCCGACTGCCCTGGACTACTTGATAGTAACCAGCTACTAGGTTCTGCTTGGGCTGTCCAAACGCTAACTGAAAGGGTTGCAGCACAGAATTCCCAGTGGTGGACTGTCCATGCTGCTGTGGATTTAACATTCCAGGCTTTTGTGTCTGCTGAAAGGCTTGCTGCTGATCCCATTCCCCCATGCCCCGGACAGGTTTAGTTGCATCCCTGTAAGTCTCTCCAGTCATGTTAGCCTGCTTCTCAGTTGTCCTAATAGCTGATGGCTCAGATTGCTGCTGCTGTTGTTGAACTGATATACCCTCGTGCATTTGCTTTGCAAAAGCAGTTTGAGGTGCCAGATAAGGACCAAAGTTCTGGGACCAAGCTGTCACACCCTGTGGCCAAGCGTTTGGTCGTGGTTGGGGCTGCAGAGATGGGTCTTGATGTGTCCACTTCATGGGCATCGTCTGTTGGTAATGCCCACGGCTTTGATCACCCTTCTCTGGGCTGAAAATAACCGAATTATGGTATATGCGTGATGCTTCTGGATTGAAGCTTTCCACACCTCCACTGTCATTATGGCCTGGCCCTGAAGGTGGGACCCCAACGCCATAGTAGGGCCCTGTATGCTGAGAGGCTTCTTTCATCGCCACACCCTGATCGTTAAAGAAAGTGATACGTTTGCCTGTTCTCTTTGCGTTTGGTTTCGGTTGAGGTTGCAAACTCATGACGTTCATGAATATAGTTCTGGGGAGTGGTGGAGTGGGCAGTTGAGGAGACAAGAGTTCAATTCCCCAAACCACACCAAGGTGTTCTCTGGTTTATAATGAAGAGTCTTAGAGTATCGTCCTTAAAGAACCCTTGACCGGTTGTATGCCAGTTAATGGTCATCCAAACCTACTTAACATGGTATCAATGCAAGTACACTTTAAAATACAAAATTGCAGCACCTCTTGTGCAGAAATTTCAGTTTCAGTACGGTGTAGCTTAAACACGTCCATTTGGTTTTGTTTTTGCTTTCTTCTCTGCCAAATCTTCAACTCCTTGGATGGCAAGTAGGGATAAGTTGGTAGGATACCCGTTGCTCATTCATCAGAGACAACCTGTGAAGAAAGTGGTCACAAATATTATGGTTAGCCGTCAGAGTCGGAACTTTGTGCTTAGTGGGGGGTTCATTAAATGGCAGTTTCAGCAAATTTATGAATAGGGCTCTAGAGAAAAGGATTTGAAAGGGAAAGGTGGGTTAAGGGTTGGGGAGCTATGCCTCTAGCAGCTTAGTGCACATGATAATAGGTAGTTTGTTCAGCATGCACAGAAAGTTACAGCGTAATCTTAGCAACCAACAAACCAAAATGACACACATGTGAGAATGCTAACAGTGAGTAGAGGGAAAAAGTGCATGCTACCACAAGCTATTGTTTTAGACTGTGTGCAGAGACAGCAATAGTGAAAGTGTGATGAGTAGCAAAGATGTACAGTTGCAAACACAATCCCACAGAAAGCATGAATATGTAATTAGCTCAGTTTCACAATGAAAATGTGTTAAGGTGATTCCCCCCAGAAATTACATTTTTATCCAAATATTACCTTTAAAAAAATAAATAAATAAAATAAAAAAATCTAAGAAAGTGTCCCATTTAACCTTCTATACATTTCATATATCACAAAGGGTTTGTGTGCAATTAAGTGCAAACCAAATGATTTGCCTTCCATCTACGTATGGTTATTACCATTATATACAGCTATGAACAAGGTGCCACTTAATTTTTTTCTGTTTTTCAAGATTTTTAATTAAATTAATATTTTTTGCTTTGTTCTGTGAACAACTGATGTTTTCCTAATTAAAATAAAAATTGTCATTTAGTTGTTTTTTTCTTTTGCATAACTAAATATTTTGTGGAATAATGATTTTCAAAGCACCAGCAAAAGATCATTGAAAATCATTTTTCAAACTTTGTCACAGATAGTTTTGGTTGCATCAATTGATAAATGTAAAGCAGGTTGAACCTGTGCTTTTTACATTTCAGGCCATAAGCTGAAAATACAACTGAAAAATGTAGCTTTATTTTTATGTCATTTTTTAAATGGGTAAATCTTGCGTTTCAGCAACAAGTTAGGGATCTTAGGCTAAAAAAGTTTAGTGACCACTGAGTTTGGCTGTGCAATTAATCGAAACTAAATAGCAGTTGCAATTTGAAACGTTGCAATTAGCTAATTGCATGAGGCTGCGAAGTGAAATGTATATATATTTTATAATTTCCCCCACCCAGAGCAAATGTGTGACTGCCGTCTGTGTGTGACGGTCTTACTATCCAATTGAGTGAGCACACTTTTGTTCTGCCCAATCAGAATTGTGCGACTGAACTAGGCGGAAATCCCACAATAAAACAAACAAACAAGAAATGAGATGATGGCATCTGCCGCTTCAGAAGCATTAACAGACGAATTAATATCAAAGAAAAACAGCATGTTAGTAATATGGGAATATTTTGGTTTCAAAGTCACAGACACCGAACACAAACAGGTCATTTGTAAGAGCTGTCGCAGAATTGTTGCCATAACATTAGGCTTGGGTGGTAATACGGTAATATGGTATATCGCGGGATCTAAAAATAGCAACGGTATCAGTTTCAATACTGTTATACCGTCATAAATAACAATGTCACAAACTTATATAGGAGACAAGTGTTAAATATTAAATATTATTTATTTAATGCCTAAAAATGCGTATGCATGATCCTCATCATGGGACAGTGTGGAGAGGAGAGAGAGAGGTGAGGTGAGGTAAGATGGCGAGTCGCGCACCAAGTGACCTGGTCTCGAAAAAGAACACAACCTCTGCAGTTTGGCAGTATTTCGGGTTTCGACCAAACGAGAAGGGAGACGTGGTAAATACGAACTAGATGTCTTGCGGTGCGGGAATAAATTTCCAAATAAAGCGCAGGAGCGGTCGGTAACTCAGGTGTAATTTAAATGGGAGCGGGCGGTCTAACAATATCGCTCCAGAGCGAGCACACAACAGTTTGGTGACACTGTCTGAGCCTTACATCATAATTTTTTTATTATGCACGGTAATACCGTATACCGAGGTAAAATAGGGAGAAGGTTTGACGGTATGAAAATTTGGATACCGCCCAAGCCTACATAGCATGAGGAAATACAACAACCAGCACCTAAAAAAAGCACCACAGGCGGTTATATGAGGAGTGTCTTGCTAAAAAGTCAACCAAAAAGTATTGCTAGTGACACTCAATCTAGTAGCTAGCAACAGCAAAGTGCAATTTCAAAGTTGTTTGCAGCTGTTACACCATATACACACCCATCATGAAGGCACCAGGAGATAACTATTTAAATAAAAGTTGGAGTTAGCTAATATCTTTTCAGTTACTTTTTTTAACTAACACTCACTGCATTTTAGCAGTAAGAATCTACTATAGAGATAATTGAGCTAAAGCTTGACTACAAAATTAAATCGCAAATCAAATCGAAATATCTTTTAAAAAATTTGCAAGATATTTTCCCCAAATCACATTAGGGATTAGGGATCTTAGGCAAATGTTTGGTGACCACTGAATTAAACGGTCAGTATGAGCATCCCTAGTTTAAACCAATCAGAAATAGTGAAATTAAATTTGGAATTGTTATTTATTTATTGCCCCATCAGCAACTTAAGGCTATTTCATAGCAAAATGGATATACATAAAAATATTACATGATAAAAACAAATTCTTATTACAATAAAAAAAAGTTACTTAGACAAATATATAGGATATAAATAAATAAAATTCACACAAAAATGTATTCAAAGTTAAAAATGATTTTTCTGTTCAATTTTTGATAAATAATTTAGGATTCTTCCTGGTGGTACCTTTTTAAAAATGTCCATCAAAGTACTCTCCTTATAAAAATGTTGTCTAATGGTATTCAAACTTCTACATTCCATCAAAATATGTTTCTTGGCAAGAGCAGCTTGGCAGTAATTACATTTAGGTGATGCTTCGTTATTCAGTAAATACAAATATGAGAATGTCCAATTCGACATCTAGACAGTTTGTTCATGCCTGGTCTCAAAATTATCATTTGCAAAGTGTCTTTCACTTATTTTCGGGTTCATTTCATGTCATTTATTATTTATGCAGACTTTTGTTTGGAAATGTTATTAGCCATTTATAGAATAAAACATTTTTAGTAACATTTTATTAAAGCCCATATTTAATAAACCCAGTACATCCAAAGAAACTGATATTTTCACTATATTTTTGCACAAAAGACTTGAATAAAATAACAAAAAGACCTCAAAGTTCTGGACTAGGTTTTAAACTAGTTTTTCAGAAATGGAAATGATCATTGTCCAACTTCACATTACTGATGTAAGTATACTTCACATACTACAGAGCAATATTACAAAAGTAATATTTCCTTATAGCTAAATATTTTAATAGAAGCCATATCTTGAAGTTAAACAAACAGTGTGTATAAATGCTGCGTACTTCAAGCAGCCATTAAAGCTGCAGTATTTTCAGGGGTGGCGCAATGCAATGAGAAACACCCCTGACACAGGAGAAGGATGTAAACAACAAATTGCATCAACCAAACCAGCGTCCAGCTAACACCATATTGTGGGTCAGTTTGATCTAACACGTTTCAACTATTACTCGACAACTCCAGCGCGTGGCGTTCTGGTGAAAACTGCGTGCACTGAACACACATGCGTATCAATGCATTAGCAAAACAATACAGACAGCGACGCACGGGTTAACGTTACACAAGCCACGGTCTAAACAGTTGACAAGAGAACACGTTTAATAAGCTTGTACGTCAAGTAAGGTTACCTAATCGTACCTAGTTCTTAATTTAAACCGCGAACAAATGCAGAAGAGGCTCGTGTGCTGAGGCATGAGCTAGAATTCCCCTCAGAGAGAGAGAGAGTGGATGTGCCTAAACACTAGTGAGCTGACTTACTAGGGAGTAATTTAGGGGGCGTACTTAGAAACAGGACGAGTCTCGAGGCCGATTTTTAAAGTTTACTTACTTTTAATTGAATAAATAGTGCAGAAACGTGTTTCAAACCTGCATGTTAGTAATTTCTGAGGAAAATTAGACGTACAAATGACAACCACCGTTCACTTTCATTTTGTTCGAAAAAGAGACGAGCTGAAAGTCAGGCTGTCATTCTAAATACAAAACATTTGTCCAACTTAAACACAAAACGCTTTTCATACGGCGTTGAAATAACACGAGCGAGCATGACAGCTCTCATTTTATGCACGTACTACCCCTTTAACTCAAACGCGCCGTTTTATAAACGCGACGCAGAGGACGCGCGACTGAAAAGCGCCCTCAAAAGCTGTCTATGTAAACAGTTCAATTGGTTTTGAGACACAGACCGAGTGTTTGCACTCTACACGGGTGCCCTTCCTGGACCCCCTTCCTGGTGAAGCCAGCTCAGCGCTATTTACCAGAAGCCCTTTGTTGCAGAAAAGGGATTATCTAGTCACTAATTCCGTGTCACAGTGCAACAAAGTGGACAACAATACACCCTATGAAGCATGCTTGAGCAGCAAAATAATAAAAGGAGGCAATTGACAAGCCCCCCTCCTGTCTTTTTCCAGTTGTCAACTCTGGTGAAGGTAATTCGTGCGCAAGTTACTTCTTGCTTCAGTGAAACAAGGGAGCAACAACACGTAGCCCTCGTTAGGGTGCGATTAACAACTTGCCCATAGCAGATAGTTCAGATTCGTTAAACTGTATCAAACATTACATAGGCCATTTAAAACAATGATTCTTCTTACCGTGTCTGATCTTATGTTTTCAGGTCGCCCTAAGAACAACTGCAAGGTCCGATGCAACAGTAGAGAAATGACTGCATGCTTATCCACGATTGAGTCATGCAATGCTGACCTCACTCCAGTGATATTCAAGTCAAGAGGTAGATCCTTGTGCAAACGAAAGCAGCGACAAATGGAAATGGAGGGCTTATAGACAAAATGGCGTTTTTTCAAAACAATTGCACGCGATTTTCACTGCTACTGCACGCACATGTGAAGCGAAAACGCTCAAAACAGCCTAGTTGACTCGTACGTGGAGTATGAAACAACACATTCTCTTTCAGCTGAAGTCTTGTGATCCCCTACTGTCCCATAGGCCACACCCACTTCCGCTACCATATATGGCTTTTCCCCCTCCGTGCGGGGCGCTGTAAGTTACAGCAAAAGCACGGGCCATGCGGGAAATTCCGTCACTGGAAAACGTTCTCGTACCAAACATCTCCATCCGTGCCTGAATCGAGCCAATGAGTTATGATAGGTTAACTTGTGTGGCCAATAAGCAAATCATACGTGTTAGAGTCGAAACTACCATACAACCAGCATTTGGGACATTTTCATTATAAGAAAAGGTATGGTTCTTGGATTGGGGAGTCTTGGGAGTTTTGTAACACGAGGTGTGTTGCAATACTAACAGTTTTAACCAATAGAAACGACCTGAAATCATCACAACGATGACAGTAGCAAAAATAAATGAAAGATGAATGTGATCTATATGCAACCTTCTATCTGTTATAGAACAAAAACATCATATTTGTGCAAGCAGGGAGGGTTATACATTATAACATTATCCACTGTACTTATATGAGTGTATCCCGCATATTAAGTACAGTGAATAATGTTATAAAGTTATACATGTATATAATGTTATTTGTATATAATGTAGATTGTCCCATTTTGTACAAAGTTTAATTTATTAAAATGGTATGGTTGTTCGAAATAGGGAGTCTTGGGAGTTTTTTTACACGAGGTGTGTTGCAATGTTAACAGTTTAACTAATAGACAATGAGCAGAAATCATCCTGACGGTGACAGTAGCAAAAATATAATTGATATCAGCCCGTAGCCAGCCTAGTAAAAGGGGGAGGGGGTTTTTTCTCTAAAAGTGGACCTTTTTGCATTTTCCTCCACATTTTGTATTTGATTAAGAAGATTAAACACGTAATTTTGGTGACATATTATGAAATATTTTGTGCTGGATTAGCATGTCTTCCGGAATCATGTGCATGCTTTTTGCAGTAACAAAAATGGTCACTGTTTTGTCAAGTTGCTTACTAAGATCATGTGCGAATTTTGTCTGTCCAAACACACACTACATGTTGTTATTATTCTAATTATTATTAATATTATTATTATTTTCTTTCTTTATTTATTTTTTTTCATTTTAATGGGGACTTCCCCTAGAGGTAGACAAATGGCGAAATTCAATAATGCAATATGTTGTGATAATTAATATTCACAATATTGATAACAATTATATGTACTTTTAGAGTGCTTTTTAAATATATTCAGATAGTATTAGTGGTTGTTCATCACAGCACCATATGCTTGAATGTTTAATCGGTGATTTATTTCAAACTGACATTATTATTTAGCATCATTAACATTTTCATATTATATGGCATGCGAAATTCTAACTTAGGGTTTTTGTTCGTTAACATATGATATTCATTCATTCATTTTCTTTTCGGCTTAGTGCCTTTATTAATAAACCCCATTAAACACTGGGAAACACCCAAACCCCCATTGCATTCACACACATACACTACGGCCAATTTAGTTTACCCAATTCACTTATAGCGCATGTCTTCGGACTTGTGGGGGAAACCGGAGCACCTGGAGGAAACACGCAAACATGGGAAGAACATGCAAACTCTACACAGGGATGCCAACTGACCCAGCCGGGGCTCGAACCAGAGACCTTCTTGCTGTGAGGCAATCGTGCTACCCTCTGCGCCACCGTGATGCCCCACACATGTTTTATGCTTATAGTACATATGCATTTATTTATTTATTACACTTTACGTGTGTTTGGCTGTAAAAGCAACATGCGCAGGTCAGATTTTCCCCAGGTCATAATTTATATTTATTGAAATTAATTTTGTCTAAAAACAAATTAGTAGAGACGTCAAGTTTCGTCCAAGAACGCATGCCAGGCCACCTTCTGAAGTTGTCCGAGTGATCAGATTTACATCTTATAAGAATCAAACGAATGAAGTGACCAGTGTAAGCAACCTTAAAAACACAGACGTAACGGGATTAGCACATTTTGCTGTGAAGTGACAGCTGAGAATTCTGCTTGGTAGTAAAGCCTTCATTCATCGGACAGTTATTTTCAAAACATTTACTGGCAAAAATAGGGAATGGGAGGTCACAGGACAAATCAATAATGCCCACCTTCAGATCAAGACTGGTTACTCATTGAAGCTAAGTAGGGCTGAGCCTGATCAGTACCTGGATGGGAGACCACATGGGAAAAAACTAGGTTGCTGTTGAAGCGGTGTTAGTAAGGCCAGCAGGGGGCGATCAACCTGCGGTCTGTATGAGTCCTAATGCCCCAGTACAGAGAAGGGGACACTAAACTATCAGTCAGTGCCATCTTTCAGATGAGATGTTAAATTGAGGTCCTGACTCTCTGTGCTCATCAAAAATCCCATGACACTTCTGGTAAAGAGTAGGGGTGTACCCCGGTGTCCTGGCCAAATTCTCTCCATCGGCCTTTACGATCATGGCCTACCAATCATCCCCATCCACCGAATTGGCTTTATCACTGTCTCTCCACTCCACCAATAGCTGGTGTGTGGTGAGCGCACTGGCACTGTTGTCCTGTGGCTGCCGTCACATCATCCAAGTGGATGTTACACACTGGCGGCGGTTTGGAAAGACTCCCCTCATGATTGTAAATCGCTTTGGGTGTATGGCCATACACGATTAATGCACCATATAAATACACACATTAATATTATAAAATAAATGTATTTTTAAATTGCATAAAATAATTAAAAGGACAAATTCTGGAACTTTTGGCCATGGGGGAGGGTTGTTTGAACCACCCGAACCCCCCTGGCTACGGGCATGGATATATATATGCAACCTTCTATCTACATGTTACCAAAAAAGACTGATATCACGTTTGTGATAGCAGGGAGGGTTTTACACTATAACACTATTCACTGTACTTACATGGGATATAAAGATTGTCCAATTTTGTACAAAGTACAAAGTTTAATTAATTTTTTAGAGGTGTTTGCCCGGGAGGACCCCTTTCATAGGGGATTTCCACAGTTAGTAACATCCTAAATCCAGCTCCAGTTTTTTTTAAGCCTCATTGACACCTGGTATTAAGATGCATTTTAGTCAATCGAATAACTAGCGGATGAGGAGACACATTCCTGTTTACACTTGTGGTATTAATGTCTTACTTTGTGCACTTTTGACCACTTGCCGAATATTGAGGGAATACATGGGTTTCTTTTCTTTTTTTTAAACTAATATTGCAAATGAGCTGACACAATTTGCATATGAACATTAAAGGGGAGATTTTTTGTGTCAGAATCAAATGGGAAATCGTGCTTTTGTTTTGTTTTTTCACTTTCAAACTTAGCTTGTGATTTTAGACGGCAAAGTTTAAATCCCATCTGGCTTCAGTAAGCATGCTTCAGTAACCCACCCTGTGAGGTTGAATTAGGTCAGTAGGCAAAGAGTAGGTGGTCTTTGGGGCTGGTTAAACACAGTCCACCACATGAGGAGGGTTCAACCTATGAAAGCAATCTGGAAGTGGTAGAAAGTGGGCAGGCTCAACATGTTTCAGACCCCATTCAAACATGTTTTTAGATTTGTCTACTTGTTATCAGATTAATAAAAGCACCTTAAAGGGATAGTGGACCCAAAAATATTAATTTAGTTATCAGTTATTTACCCATCCTCCTTATTTCTTTCTTCTGTTAAACATGAAGGAAGATACCCTGAAGAATGTTGGAAAGAAACAGCAGTCATTGATAGTTTTTTTGTGTCTACTATGGATGTCTGAATATCTTTGTAAAGAGGAAAGTTAAGAGGAAAGTTGTCCTCTTTGTTTTTATTTGTGCTAATGGAACAAATGGGAAAACAACATATTATTTTTGTCTTTGTCGAACTTTACCCAAGTATAATGACTTCATACTGTTTTTATTCTAACATGTACATTGGTTCGATTTGTTTACAATTTTATTCCCACTTTATTTTAAAAAAAAGATAGCAAAATGTGAATGAAATGAATTTGAAATGAAAATGGATTTGTTTTTTTTCTGAATATTATTTTTGTCTGAATATTTATATTATTAACTTGTTAATAAAATTAATAACACATTTCCAGGGTTTATGCACATTTTACGACTAAAATTCCATGACTTTTCCATGATTTTTCCTAGACTTTCAAGTAAATTTTCTTAACCTAATGTTTTATGCAATGTCTACGTATGCGTGGTAAAAGAAAAACAATGCATGTTCAAATTTAATACAGCATATCGTAAAACACGCAGCAATCTATTTAGTTTCAATTTATATTTATATCTATGTAAAATTGATATAGATAACGCTTACACCGCACTAATAATGTGAGAGTATGTGATTGGCCAAGGACAGAATAGAAGTCAAGATAACTAACCCAAGGTTTTCGCTACATTCATTATTCCATGGCAGGGCGCCACACCAAAATTCATCCCGCCACGGCTACATCACAGCTTCTCATTCAAAACATTCAGTCATTTTTTTTTTAATAGCGAGTTATAATCACACCAAAACGAATTGAAAGGTATAAGGGAATTATAACAGCGTGAACTTTTCTATAACCGTAGTAGTGCTGTGCAGTATTTGTTTAACCCTTTAAGATGACATGCTGACTGACTGAGGCTAGCAAACATGACGTAGCTTTCAGTTAAGATGTACAGTTTCCATAATTATACTTTATAGATAAAGATTTATGGCTCTGCATACACTGACTTTATCTTGCTGGAGTTTAAAACTGTTTCACTTTACTTTAGGACGGATTAATGCCGCTCTATAGGTCTAATGGAGACATTCATAAATATTCCTAGTAAATCTAATAAATGTTGAAGACATACTCATTACATAAATTGCACATCAGCAGCGTTTATTTGAGAGCCACAAGAAAATCTGCGCTTGAGCAGCGTATATTTGAGGGCGTGCAAGAAGTTTTGTGCACGAACAGAGGAAATCTGCGTGCAAGCAGCAGAGATTTGCATGCTTGTATTACGTAAATGCGATCTCGATTTGTAATACTGCACATTAGTCATTGAAAACAGGCCATAGGCAGTTGGTGGATCTGTGTTAATGGCCTGCCGCCACAGCTGAAAAAAAATCCTAGAGGAAACACTGTGTAGTACAATACTGTAATTCATAACTATAATTATAGAGAAAATTGTCAGAAATACTACATTTTATGGTATAATAGACCTACTTGAATGTAATTCATGATTCCCTTAAGGCCAAAAAGCATTATTTGCACCCCACTTCACCTAGTTTATCAATTCTTTTTGTTTATTTTGTAGATAACCGACCAACAAAAATACATTAAAACAAAGATACAGATTATACCAAAAGAAATTTGTTACAAAAAGAAAATTTTTCCAACAAAATTAGGCTATATGAGGTGGTCAAAATGTCAATGTTTCCTGTTGCTATTTTGGGTTTTTCATCTATATATATATTTTTCAGTTTTCTCAGGTAACAATCCAAAGTAATTCAAAATTTTACTTTGCGAGTCATTCTTTTTAAGAGATTGTCACGGTTGTTGAAGCTAATAAATCATATTAACAGGAACAGAAATGAACCGATTCAGATGCATTTGAACTGAATAAAAGGGGTGAATTCTACATAGTTTTGCAACCTTAAAGGGCCACACAGACTATTAAAATAAAATAGTCTATTGTTGCACAAACGTGTGAGCATTTTAGTGACTTTTCGACATGCAACGTTATCTATTGTAGATAAACCATTAATGACGATACTACCGTTTACAAACTACAGTGGCACTGCCAGTATTTTGGAGCCATAGTATCGCAATACTACTATATAAACTGTGCAACCCTATGCAAATGGTAAGATTTTGATTAAAGATTATCAAAACAATATTTTGCTTAGTTTTATTGTCAGATGATTAACTTTAGCTCAGATTAATTGTTCACTTTAAGACCACCAATTTGCACTAGCACAACAAAGATTATAAATATAGATTTTATGCTGACTTTAATGTCATTACTGTGATTGGATGTAAAACTTTGAGCTTTAAATGCAACCCATAACTTATTTTAAATATGATATCTTTAGTTGCTGTTGTGCTGGGTCAAAGATGAACAGAAACTGTGGCGAAGACGTAATCTATGATTGCGCTTGTATGATATTTAGCATTTTATTTTACAGTAGGGCTGAACAATATTGGACAAAAACTGATATTGCGATATTTAGCTTGTGATATATTATGCAATATTAATATAATTTCACAAGATCTATGTAACTCTATTTGAAATGAATTCATATTTTATATTGATTGGGATGATTTTGTAGAGGACTATGCATAAAGTACAATACAACATATACAATTGTACAAAAAGTTTATGGTTTTCTGTGGAATCTAACAGTATTGAGATACAGAAATGTAATAATAATAGATAAAACAACACTGTATAGTGTATGGTCTTCATTGTATAAATAATTAAATACTATTAACGTTGGTTTATGTACATTTATAACCTCTTGGTTTAAGTTTGCTTGACTACAGGTCTTAATAACATTCAAATGAAAATCACTCTATTTTAGGGTTAAACTTTGCGATGACTCCACAAATCACATGTTCTGAACTGCTATGCTGATCAACTATATTCCCAACTTGGCATTGCATATCCTGTGGTTTGATTATTGCAGATAGACACATTGCAATATCGATGCTGACTGAGACAATATATTGTGCAGCAATATATTGATTTTTGAAGATCGAAATCTTTCATCAAAGTTGTCCTGAAATTATCAAACAACACCCATTTATGTCTTGGGATAATTTTGAAAAGCTTTTCTGATCCACTACAAATGTTGACTACCATAATATATTTATAACCATAGCCATAATCCAATACACATCATAACATTATGCAGTTGTAATAACACTTTAAATGACTTTTCATAATGTCATCAAGCCATTTCTCAGGCAGAAATTACAGATTTGGTGAATTTGAGGCGTGCCGGTCTGGTCTTGGTCTGAGGCTAGTTTCTAGTCTGACATGATGTAGCACTAACAGACAAATATGGCATCAAGTTATCACAAGTGAACCAACCATTTTACACACCCCTACTGAATGACAGACAATAGTTCCAGTTCTCAGTGATACAATTGTGATCAATGTAAAAAAGGGAACATGATTGAGCTAGGGTCAGCAGATTGTCAAGGCATCAGTAGCAAAACCGGCTGCCTTTTTAACAGCGTTCATGAAACTTATGTACTCAACACCAATAACTCCGAGCATTTCTGTGTGCGTGCAGAGCTCCAGCAGCACAGACATGATCAAGCATGTGCTGTGAGTAAGGAGACACCCATAGGCCTCATCGTGTCAGTTTGTAGACTCTATCTCTCTCTTACTCTATGCTGTGCCTTAAAATAAAGTGCAAAGCCACCAGACATTCACCGGGCATGGCATGTGCTGAGTGCACCAGCCGCAATGAACAATTTGATGCATCACATATTGCAATTAGGGTGTGTAAACTATAACTCTCACACATTACTGGAGGCAGATGTATGTTCCTGATGTATACAGACTGCGTTATTGGGCACAGAATGCATAGCTGCAGCACATGCATGCTTGTAACTCGTGTTATAAGTACAGTGCATAAATGATCTTAGATGTAATCAGAAAACGGCTACACTCAGTATGCGTTGCAAGGGCTTGGGGGGAAAGGCTGGCACAAGTTTACATGACACAGTTGTTGCAACACCGCCAAATGTTGCACAACAGTAACACGATCCATCATAACGCAGGTACACAACTGACACGGACGCACTCACGATGACACCGCCACTGATTTAAAGGAAACGCGTGCATTTGATTACAATATTAATAGACATTTTGATGCAACACGTTCTACTGACGGAGACTTTCTGCTTCTGCACACTTGCATTTCTTGCAGCGCTCGTGCATTCATTTGTTTACCCGCATCTACAACTCGCAACGCCGCAAAAAGCGCATCTAATTGTTTCTGTCAAAAGTGCGGAACCACCCTATCGAAACGAACGAGGGCTTTTTTCGACGTCCTGCAGAAACTCGCCATCAGTTTAGGTTTACACGTGGAAATACATCCAGGCTGAGTCTAGTTAGGACTTATTGCGCATTACATTACCTTTAAAGCGTCTGCGAGGCGGCTCCGGTGATCCGCATCTTTTTCGTGTAGCTTTCAAGAAGAAAAGAAGGGGGAAAAAACTTTAAGCCTTTGCTCGTAGCGTCACTTCCTCGTTGGAAACAAGAGCGCCACCCGCTGCAAATTGCACACTGATGTCATTTTTCTCTTGCATCTTCAGTACTGGCAGGGGAGGATTTAATGATTTGGGGGCCCTAAGCAACTTCCAGCATGGGCCCCCAAGTCCTGAAATGCACCCTTTCTACTTTTATTTATTTATTTATTTATTTATTTATTTATTTTTCAGTTTTTATTTTATTTTTATTATTATTAACAATGCTGGGCGACGCAATGGCAGATTAGGGAAGGCTAAATTGTCCGTAGTGGATGTGTTTGTGTGTGGATGTTTCCCACAGATTAGCTGGAAGGGCTTCCGCTGCGTAAAACATGTGCTGGATAAGTTGGTGGTTCATTCCACTGTGGCTACCCCGAATTAATAAGGGACTAAGCCGAAAAGAAAATGAATGAATGAATTAACAATGCTTGAACAGCAACAGAAAGCCATTAATATTTTTTAGAATTACACAAAAGACTGAGATGACAATCAATTTGCATACGTTAACAATCTTTCCATCCTCATTTATAATACAACATATATAAATAAATAAATAAATAAAATAACAAAAAAAAAATAAAGAAAATTAAGCAGCAGGGGAGTTAAAATATGAAACCGAAATCCTCTAATAATGAATATAAATGTCTTGCTTTTTGGCTTTTCATCTCTCTTAATGTCTTCTAATACATCACAAGTTCTTTTATTAAACACCATTAGTCTTGAGGGAATTTTGAAAAATTTACATTTATGAATATAGAATTTTAATAATAACATCAAATTATTCATTAAATCTTTTTATCCTTTAGTATTAGGCCAAACTTAATCATTTCCCATGAGAAGGCAAGTCTTATAGATACTTTCTGATGTATCTAAACTAATACTTTGTCCCAAAATCTTTGTACCGCATTACGTTGGAAAACATTTTCTTTCTGTTATTTATATCACTCAATCTTCTTTTCTACGTTTTATCTCAATGTAAGATTCACATTTTAAATAGTTAGATGTCTTAAAATGAATTTACAACCAAAATTAATAATATAGTTATAAACTTAACTGCTGGACTGCTCCATGACTGAGGGTGGTATTTAGATTTTTCATAATATTATTATTACATAATATTACGTTATTATAATAATATTATATTTTGTTGTGTATTAAATAATATCTGGGGCATCACGGTGGTGCAGTGGGTAGAACAATCGCCTTACAGCAAGAAGGATGCTTGTTCGAGCCCCGGCTGTGTCAATTGGTGTTTCTGTGTGGAGTTTGTATGTTCTTTCTGCGTTCGCGTGGGTTTCCTCCGGGTGGTCTGGTTTCCCCCACAAGTCCAAAGACATGTGGTATAGGTTAATTGGGTAAGTGAATGAATTGTGTGAATGGATTTTTCCCAGTGATGGGTTGCGGCTGGAAAGGCATCCACTGCGTAAAACATATGCTGGATAAGTTGGCGGTTCATTCTGCTGTGGTGACCCCAGATTAGTAAAGGGACTAAGCTGAAAAGAAAATTAATAATATTTAATTATGTGAAAATGTATTTGTTTGATTCTCATTATATAAAATATGATAGAAAATGTTATATAAAGTTTATAGGTATAATTTATACTTCTTTATAATAAATACTTCTATTTATTGAGGGCCCCCAGATGTCCTGGGGCCCTAAGTAGCCGCTTACCTTGCTTATTTCTTAAATCTGCCCCTGAGTACTAGAGACCCTTTACTAAATGCTGTGGGTGATTTACGATCATGTATGAATATTAATGAAGTTTAACTTAGTTTATGTAAATCCTCCAATATCATATGTGGCTTATATTAACAGGCCTGTATCTAGGGGGGGTTCGAGTGGTTCAAAAGACCCACCCCGCTTTTGATGAAGTCCGATATTTGGCCCCTGTAAGAGCTCATTTGTCCCATTTAGACAGAATGCCTTTATAAATTGTGAAAATAACTAATAGATGAAGGCTTTAAGATGGATTTAATTTTCCATTATTTAAATGGACAAATTCTGACTGAGGAAATGAGCTAGTTTGTTATTTACAGTTTTAAGTTTAAAACAAATAATTTTTTTTTTTTTTTTAAACGGTGGATGATAATAAATTTGTATATAAAAATAATTATTTTTCATATTTCTTTGTTTAAAAATGTAATTTAAAATTGGGTCTATTGGCATTTCTGTGTGGAGTTTGTTCCACCATGTTCACGTGGGTTTTCTCCGGGTGCTCCAGTTTCCCCCACAAGTCCAAAAACATGCATAGGTGAATTGGGTAACCTACAGGTGTATGTGTTTGAATGGATGTTTCCCAGTGATGGGTTACAGCTGGAAGAGCAACCGCTGCGTAAAACATATGCTGGAAAAGTTGGCGGTTCATTCTGTGGTGGTGACCACAGATTAATAAAGGGACTAAGTCGAGAAGAAAATGAATGAATGAATGAAATTAAGCATAATATTTAGACATAATAATTTAAAGAAAATTAAAATACATACATTTACATTAAATAAACAAAAAATGCTAATTAGAATAAAGTTAATGATAAAATTCGAATAATTTATTCAAATAAGCATGTGAATAAATGGATACAGTATTTTAATAATTCGATTTTTTAATATAAATTGTTTATAAAATATTTATATATAAATATTTATATAAAAACACTTTATATAAATGTAATTATAAATTACTTTTACCTGCATTTGCATAGTCCAACAAAAAGAGCCGATTCTTTAAAACAAACTATTCAAAAGAACCGATTTGCAACACGCGACCCTTTAACTCTCGTGCAACCAATCAGACGCGCGACTGGGAGTCACGTGATTGTTTCAGGAAGAAATACTCTTTCTGCAAGCAAGGGAGTTGCTTTGTAACTATTTGCAAGCCCTGCACAGACATTTATTATATATATATATAAATATATCAAAAAGCGTTAATAAAAAAGAGAAATGTTAAATGTAATAAGAGTTGTGTTGAGCTCCCGGCCAGGTAAATGTTAAAGATTTTTGTTCAGCTTACACAACTTTTACAATGTAACCCATTAGCCAAGTGTCTCCAGCTCATGTTTTTCTTTGCATATGATTAGGTAATAATGGTCAACCAGTTAAAGGGAATTTCCGTGTAGAGGAGACCACGACATCCTCAGAGTTGAAGGAAGGACAAGTGTTGGTTCGGACTCGCTATCTCTCAGTTGACCCTTACATGGTGAGAAATGACTCGCTCCTTCTGCAAATATATATTTATATATACTCCTTTTTGTGGTTTAAATTTTTATATTCTCATTTTAAATATGCTTACATGCAAAATGAATCTTTATTCAGTAAATCACTTTTTTACGATGTGCTTTATTTGTCATAAAATGAGCTTGTTTGTATAATTATGTAAAATATAATATAAAAATATGAAGAGTAATTCAGTTTTTTTATTAACGTGGATTAAAGTGTACATTCATTCATTTATTCATTCATTTTCTTTTCAGCTTTGTCCATTTCTTAATCTGGGGTCACCACAGTGGAATGAACCACCAACTTATCCAGCATATGTTTTACACAGCGGATACCCTTCCAGCTGCAACCCATCACTGGGGAACACCCATACACTCTCATTCACACACATACACTACAGACAATTTAGCTTACCCAATTCACCTGTACTGCATGTCTTTGGACTTGTGGGGGAAACCGGAGCACCTGGAGGAAGCCCACGCGAACACGGGGGAGAACGTGCAAATAATCTTCCGATGTTTCAAATATCAAACTGCTTGATAAACAGAGCGATTTTGTCCAAAATGAAACCGCTGATTCTTGCCTAAAACGACTCATTCATAATTTCAGCTTTATTTTGCATTAAATTATTTGCATAATGCCAACCTTTAATTTTAATTGGCTGCCATGAACAAGTTTAGTTTTCATTTTACACTTTGAAAAATTTGCACACAAATTGATCTAAAAATGATCATGACTAATGAGTTTTTGGTTTCGATCAGGTGGCTCAGTGGTTAGCACTGTTGCCTCACAGCAAGAAGGTTGCTGGTTCGAGTCCAGGCAGGGTCAGTTGGCATTTCTGTGTGGAGTTTGCATGTTTTCCTCGTGTTTGCGTGGGTTTCCTTTGGGTGCTCCAGGTTTCCCCCACAAGTCCAAAGACATGCGCTACAAGTGAATAGATTAAACTAAATTGGCCGTAGTGTATGTGTGAAAAAGAGAGTGTATGGATGTTTCCCAGTACTGGCTTGTAGCTGGAAGGCCATCTGTTGTGTAAAACATTTGCTGGATTAGTTGGTGGTTCATTCCGCTGTGGCAACCCCTGATTATTAAAGGGACTAAGCCGAAGGAAAATGAATAAATGAGTTTTTGGTTTCTGACACGCGCTGTAAGAGGTAGACCAATCACAACAGACTGAGGCTGTGTTTATAATAGTGCCTTATCATTTTAAAATGGCTTGTTAGAATAAAAATTTTCATAAAAATGATTTCTGTCCAAACTGCAGCCAAAAATGCATGCTATGTGACCATTCAGGCTCACCAGACATACATTTTTCCAGCAACCATACATGCAGTAAGGAATCAGGGAACAATACGTAAAAGTCCAGAAGACCAGTCAGAGATGGATTGTGGATACACTGTTAAGGGGGTCGCACACCGGATGTGTCACTTGGCAACGCACCGCGCCATGCATTTTAGAATGCTAAACATAGATTTCTATCAGTGTACACACACCGGCTCAGCAAGTCGGTGGCTGTCCGTGGCACCCAGCTACGACTCAGTACACTGTTCATATTTCTACCGTGCCACAGAGCGTCATCTAAATAGTTTAATTTGAAATAACATGTGAATGTGCACGTCTGGTGTGCGATACTTCCAACTGTCATGTGCATGCCGTGTCGTGGCGCATCCGATGTGCAACTCGCTTTTTTCAGTTATTTACTGTGTAAATCACACACATACAGTCTTTACACTTCACTACTGTAATATGTACTGCATTGTATGGCTGGGCGATTTGGCCTAAAATTAAAATCTCGATTAATTGAACATTTTAACTCGATTATGATTAATGAACGATTATTTTAATAAATTTTTTTTTTTTGCCCTCTTAGTTCACTTACAGGTTTTGTACAGTAAATATGCTCACATATTAGAAGTGAGAAATGTCTGAATGAAGGGTGCATTACTTAATTTTAAAATAATTGAAGGAAACACACACTATCTGCTATCTATGATTATTTACTGAACATCAACGTTGAACAACTGAAATTAAAACACACATTGCCTAAAAACAACCGTCTCTTTTTTTTCTTATAAAAAAAGTGAAAATAAATAAGTTGCACTTTTGGAAACAAAATAAATTATTTTAAATGTTTTTCATTTTAAAAGTAGAAAATAAGCTCTTGCGTATCCTGTAAATAATATTTTAAACTGCATTTCTTGCATCTTGTTTAAGCAAATGTTTTAATATAAAAATTTTTTATGTAAATTATGCCATCTCAAGACATCTCTGGCACAGCTTTGTCAATCGTCAATGTAGTGCAAAGTAACACAATAGTAACAAACAGAGCAGGGTCACGTGACTCCACACACGGTAGGGTAAGTAATTGAAAACATTGACCTGGAAAAATTAGATCGATTATTAGTTCTGAATGTCGATTTTGATTACTTTCTGATTAATTACCCAGCCCTACTGCATTGTGGGTAATTTTAAAACTTTACAGTAACTTACTGCATATTTGCGGTATTCTACTGTAATCAAGCACTGCTACTGTACTTGAAGACAAAAATGAGAAAAGTTTTAAAATTACCCACAATGCAGTATTTAAAATGAATTTAGTAACAATATATAATGAAAACACTGACCTCGTCACTTGTTTGGAATTTATTAAATTCAAAAGTAACTACTAAAAATAAAGGTTTTGTACGGTCAGTGATAAAATATAAATAAATGACAATAAAAGTGCTGTAAAAATGATCATACTGTACAATTCAAATGTGGTAAAGGCCATTTTACCATAAAAAGAAGTTGCGGTAAGGACCCTGCTACTGTAAAACACATTTACAGGTAAGTTACTGTAAAGGGCAGTTGCAGTAACTTGCTGGCAACAGTGCTGCATGTAAATTACCGCACAAATATGATAAAATGTCTAAGAGTGTAGCCACACTTCCATTTCACTCAGTCTCTAATGAATCCCAAAATAAAATGACCAGTTTTCACAGGTCGAACATACGCGAGTAGTGTGGATGCCAGTCACCATAACCGTAATAATTCATTCATTCATTTTATTTTCGGCTTAGTCCCTTTATTAATCTGGGGTCACCACAGCGGAATGAACCGTCAACATATCGAGCATATGTTTTGCACAGCAGATGCCCATCCAGCTGCAACCCATCACTGGGAAACACCCATACACTCTCATTCACATTCATACACTACAGACAATTTAGCTTACCCATTTACCCATTTCATCTATAGAACCACACGAACACGGGGAGAACATGCAAACTCCACACAGAAATGCCAACTGACCCAGCTGAGGCTTGAACCAGCGACCTTCTTGCTGTGAGGCAACAGCATTACCCACTGCACCACCGCACCACCCTAACTGTAATAATATGCGTTTCAAAACAAAAACTTGCGTAACTAGTGTAAACAACACCTGAGACATCTGACCAATTAGAGCACTGAAGGCTTTTGAAAGGAGACGATACAATCCTGGAACAAACAAAAGAGGCAATGCTGCAAAGTAGGCTCCAAAGTAGGAGTGTTTTTAGATCATGTACGCATGTAAACACATTGTAGGAAACCTTGAAAACAAAATGAGCACAAAAGAGGCACATTAGCTTATTCACTCAATGATAAAACGGTATTAACCCCAAAACTCAACTCAACGCAGCGCTGTCGCATGAACGACGATACTGGAGCCGACTACCTGTTGCCATGGAGATTGGAGGAGTGTGTGGATGGAGGAGGAGTTGGTGTAGTTGAAGCCAGCAAGAATTTGGATTTATCTGTGGGCACCATCGTCACCTCCTTCAACTGGCATTGGCAAACCTACGATGTGATGGATGGCAGCCTTTTGCAGAAGGTTTGAAGGTCATTTTGGACAGTATGAGGCAAAATAGAGTGGGTTTGGATCTCAAATGTGCTGTTCTTGCAGGTCGACCCAGGCATGGTGGATGGTCATGTGTCGTATTTTCTTGGCGCGGTGGGCATGCCTGGCCTTACTGCATTTTTTGGGGTGAGAGAGAAGGGTCATGTGACTGCAGGTGCTCAGCAGACGATGGTCGTGAGCGGAGCAGCTGGAGCTTGTGGGTCAATTGCTGGACAGGTAATCTGAGAGTGGACAAATGAAATGAGTTTAATCACTGTTGAAAGTTTTAAATGCATGTAAAAAGGGTTGTTGTGAATAGATTTTTAATAGTTGGTGGTGTTTGCCAGGGCAGAGTGGCAGAACATTCATTTTTGTGTCATGGGAATTTGTTCTTTTTTTAATCATGGATAATCTGGTTTGAATAAACTTTTGACAAGCATGACTTTATTATTGAATGAAATGTAAAATCTTTTGGGTTATAGGCAAGGCAAGGCACACTTTATTTATAGAGCACAATTTCACACAACCGTAGTTGATCCAAAGTGCTTTACAATAAAATAAAATAATAAAAAATGGTGTTTAAAAATATAAGAAAAGGAAATATATATGTATATAAGTAATACTAAAATACAGATAAGAAATAACATGCATGTGTCACTCAAAGGCAAGGGAGTAAATAGAAGTCTTTAAATTAGATTTTAAAAGCATCCAATGAAGGAGAAATCCTAATATTCAGAGGGAGATTGTTCCAGAGCCTTGGGGCCGAAGAAAGCTTGATCACCTTTTGATTTCCAGCAGGAGCGAGGGACAGACAAAAGAAACTAGTCATGAGATCTTAACGGTCTACAAGCTGTAAATGGTCTAATAAATTCACTGACATAGACGGGGGGAGAATTGTGCAATGCTTTATAAGCTATGGTGGAAAGAGTACTGAAAAATCATACTCAAGTAAAAGTACCATTACTTGTCTAAAAATGTAGTGCAAGTGGAGTAAAAGTATCGGTTGTAAATATTACTCAAAGTATGAGTAAAAAGTAGACCTTTCAAAAGTACTCAAGAGTAGTGAGTATTATGCTGTTAATAACTGATGCATTTACATGTAATTTGTGGATGTGTGTAAACGTAACATTCTGTAGTGCATCTAGTTATTGCCCAGCAGGCACACAACGTCATAAGACGTTATTATTAGGTTAGATTTAGGTTGTAACATCAGGTGACCAAAATTCAACGTCTAGTCAGCGTCTAAGGACAATGTTATTCTGATGTTCAAAAATGACGTCAACTGACGTTGATATTTGGTCGATTTTTAGGTTGTTAGAAAGTAACCAAAATCCAACGTCGACCCAACATCTAAAATCAACATCATATTGATGTCAAATACTGACATTTATTCATCAGGTATGGCAACCAAAATCCAACATCTGATAGACATCAATAGTGGTAACATTCACACAACGTCAAGCTGTTAAGTCATTAGACGTTGATATTTGGTTGGTTTTAGGCTGGATGTTGGACATTGACCTCGGTCTGATGTTGAGTTCTGACGTCAACTCGATTTTCATTTCCAAACAAAATGCAACGTCCCCATGACTTTTAGGGTACAACGTCAATCTGACGTCATGTTCACATCTTTAAGGTTCACATGTTTAAGGTCATTTTGGTCATCATACAGTAAACACCCGTCATCTTGTCATCAGTGACATGCATCTAAACAGTCTCTGGGTCTATATGTGTAAAGACTTTAGACATCTTCTTGGACACTTTGAATACTTCCAAAGAGTTTGCTGTTATTTTAAAATCACCCATGAGGTAGTTCATTATTATGCGATTTACCTTCTATGTGTGATTTGATTGGACTCGCAGGACTGATTTTTCTAATCCCCATAGACAAGAAAAAATAAAGTAGTGACTGCAGGTTGAAGGAAAGTAGTGGAGTAAAAGTACAGATACAGCACTAAAAATGTACTCAGGGGTAAGTAAAAGTACACATTTAAAACTACTCAGTAAATTACAATTCCTGAGAAAAACTACTCAATTACAGTAATTTGAGTATTTGTAATTTGTTACTTTACACCACTGTTTATAAGTGAAAAGAAGGATCTTAAAATCAACTCTAAATTTTATAGGAAGCCAGTGCAATGAGGCAAGGACAGGGGAGATATGATCTCTTTTCTTAGTTCCTGTTATTAATCTGGCGCTGCATTCTGAACCAACAGTAACCGAGAGAGTGTTGACTGATGTAAACCAATGTACAAAGAGTTGCAGTAGTCTAACCGAGAGGAGATTAAAGCATGTGTTACAATTTTTAAATCTTTTTTTAAAGAGAAACGGTTTAACTTTTGCCACCAATCGAAGCTGGAAAAAGCTGCTCTTCACAACTGCATTTACATGTTTGTCAAACTGCAAGAGTGGATTAAAGATACCTCCGAGATTCTTGGTGGGATTGTGCAGATTGTTGTTTAGGATTCCTAGCTGAGTTTTAATTGAATCGTTGGTAGCAGCGGGATCTAATGATAACACTTCTGTTTTATTTTCATTTAGTCGCAGAGAGTTATTGGTGGTCCAGGTCTTAAGGTCGGTTAGGCATTAGAAAATGTGTTAATGATAAATCTTTTACTAGTTTGATAGGAAAATATACATTAAGAAGTATTATGATTACTAATGACTAGTGGTTATACCAGTGGTTTTCAATTCCAGTCCTTGACACCTTGACCATCAGGAAGAACGCAGCATCTCATTTTTCACAGGACGCGTTCTCTGTTCTTGCCGAGGATGGGAATTGATAACCACTGGGCTATACTAATATCATAGTAAAAAAAAACATCCTTATTTAAAAGTGAAATGATTGATGATGATCCTAAATAGTCTATCTTAATTTTTTATTATAACTTCCTAGGAAAACTAATTATTTGGGATTTTTGGGGGGATTTTATACTGTATGGTGTAACCAAAATGAGGAACAGGAAAATTGAAATTGATATCATAGACAGGACCCATGTAGACCAGAGTTTAGCTTAAGTTGCCAAAATGTCTTCTGGTGCAACTCCCAGACAACTTGATGTATGTTATTTAATAATTCAAGATGTTTACCCAAAAGAGCATTACGGTGGCACAGTGGGTAGCATGATTGCCTCACAGCATAAAGGTCACTGGTTCGAGCCTCGGCTGGGTCAGTTGGCGTTTCTGTGTGGAGTTTGCATGTTCTCCCCGTGTTTGCGTGAGTTTCCTCCAGGTGCTCCGGTTTCCCCCACAGTCTAAAGACATGCGGTTTAGGTAAATTGGGTAAACAAAATTGTGCGTTGTGTATGAGTGTTTCCCAGTATTGGGTTGCGGCTGGAAGGGCATCCACTGTGACGTGACATTCCAATGATTACCGTGCATAATATTTTACTAGGTTAATAGGTTAACTAGGCAGGTTCAGTTAATTAGCGCTGATCTAAAAAAAGCAATCAGTGTTAATTAGCCAAGTCCTTGGAATACAGTTGTTTGTTCTGTAGCCAGTCGAATAATAATGACATTAAAAATTATTTTTAAAAATGTAAAAACTGCTTTTATTCCAGCCAAACTAAAAGAATGGTGGTGTTGACTTGAAATTTTCCCCGGATGTTGGTAACAACCGAAGAAGTCCATGTATAGAAAAAAACTAATCTAATTAGTTTACAAATTAAGTTATGTGTAATAAAATTATATGATGCAGGGGGAAAGTATTGAACACATGAAGAAAGGGAGGTGTAGAAAGGCAGTGAAAGCCCAGACAGCAGCTAAAAATCTCCCAGTAGTTATTCAGCAACCCTCTGCCCTTCGTCATTGTAAAATAATTTTCACTGCTTCAATCCAACATCTACATTAGCAGGATGATGAAGATGAAACTAGAGTGGACATTTCAGCAAGACAATGATCCAAAACACAACCAAGGAAACGCTCAAATGCATTCAGAGAAAGAAAATCAAGCTGTAGAATGGCCCAGCCAATTACCTGACCTGAATCCAATAGAGAATACAAATTAAAGATCAGATTTGAGAGACCCACAAAACCATCAAGATTTTTACACTGTTGAAGTCTGTGAAAAAACTCACACCTGAACAATTCATGTGACTTCATTCTTCATATGAGAGGCGTCTTTAAGCTGCCATCACCTAAAAGCCTTACGTTTCAGTAGTTCAGTACTTTCTCCTCATGTCATTTCATTGTTATTACACATTTCTCAGATTTTTTATTTTGTTTTACTTTGTTTTATTGTTATCTTTGTATTGTTTGGGTTTTTACCCAAATCTGCTGTATATACTGTAGCATTTGATTATAAACTTCCTCTATGCATTTAGATTGGCCGATTGGATGGTTGTGAGAGAGTTGTGGGGATTTGCGGCTCTGACCAGAAATGTCAGACCTTGGTAAAAGAGCTGGGATTTACAGCAGGGATAAACTACAGAAACGGAGACATCAGCTCAGCGCTGAGAGAGCTTTGCCCCAGAGGCATTGATATTTACTTTGACAATGTAGGCGGCCCCATCAGCGATGCTGTTATATCACAGGTACAGCCGACACAATTTGTTTTGCCTTCATACAACACTCTTTATGCCAGTTTCTGTGGGTCCTTTAAGTTACCGTGCAATATTTACACTGCAGATGAATCCTGGTGCTCATGTGATCCTGTGCGGCCAGATCTCGCAGTACAACAAGGATGTGCCTTACCCTCCTCCTTTAAGTCAAGATACCCAAGAAGCTTTGCGTCGTAACAACATCACAAGGTACTAGAAGTGCTTTCTAGAAGTATGCTTTTTATTTATAGCTTAACAATACTGTTTTGAACCAGTGCGAAACGTGCTAGTTTGTTGCCCAACATACACGCACTGGCCACTTTATTAGGTACAGCCAGGTTGCTGGATTACCTTCAGCTTCTTTCAGAAAGGGTTTAATGTTCTGTTCATCGGATTGTCAGCAGAAATCAGGACTCATCCGATCAGGGAAAATTTTCTCAATTCATTTAAAGTTTATTTGTATTACCAAAACTTTATTAGTTACTTATAACTTTAACTAACTAGTAACTAATAGCAAACTAAACAGTTTGCAGTTCTGCTAGCTGATCTGGGGCCTGTTTCAATAAGGATGTTCAACCAAACTTCAATCAATCAATTATCCATTCAATTGAGGTCAATTTTCGGTCCTTTATGGATCATTCCCCTCTCACAGTTCTACTAACCACCGCTTCTTTGAGTTTGCGCATACATATGTTGGTATCAGTTTTGACAGTATCAAGCCGAGTTCTTGGGCGACCTTCTTCCACTGACCATTCCCATCATGACTGCCTTCTCGAGTGAATTGCTACACATGACATGGCCAAAATAGGATCATTTTTACTTGGTAATCTTGGCTTTAAGTGAGGTCTTTGGCTTGATGCACCCTAGGACTTCTTTGTTGGTGATTCTTGCCGTCCATGGGATGCGCACCAGTCTCCTCCAGCACCACAACTCGAAGCCGTTGATCTTTCTTCGGTCTGTCTGTCTTCTTGATCGTCCAGGTCTCGCAGCCATAGGTTGCTATGGGGAAGACAGTCACGTTGAGTAGCCTTGCTTTAGTTGCAGTGCTGATATCCTTACTTTCACAGATAGTATTCATGCTCACCATTGCATTTGGTCCAAGGGTTAACCTAATCTTGATTTCAGGTGTTGTGTCCCCATTTCTGTCAATCTTGAAACCAGGGAATATAAAGTCCTGGACCTGGACTGGTCTCGATTCCTTCTCACTTTCTTCTTGCACTTTCAGGATGTGTCGCTCCTGATCTTCTCTGCTTTCAGCTAGTAGGGTGGTGTCGTCGGCATATCTAAGATTGTTGATGTTCCTGCTGCCAATTTTCACCCCCCTTTCGATGTCTTCTGGTAGTGCTTTTCTTATGACTGCTTCTGCATACGGGTTGAAGAGAATGCAGATCTTGAACCACTCCGTATCACCATACACAGTTCTCACTGTGGCTTCTTGCTTCACATAAAGCGATCTGAATAGCTGGACTACCAAACTTACAGAGATAAAACTTGAACTCTTTAGTGAAGTTACTAAACTATTTCAGAAGCGCTGGATTGGGTTAGTTCAGTCGACTTTGAGAAGGTTGACTCTGTGATTATCGTGTGCACCATGACCTTGCTTCTACAATTAGAACATTTACTTGTTTTTTATTTTAAATAAATTGTAATGTGAGGGGAAAAATGAGAAGAGCAAGCTTGTCAAAAGCTGAAGACGAAGCCAGTCAATCACGTCACAAGCTAGTTCCCTTAATCCAGCACATTATTTACACTACGGAAGCCATTATATATGTGTTTTATATTAAGCCTTGTGGGTTGTAGAATCTTGTATTGTAGTTAGATTATTATCTATGTGCAGGGGCGATTTTAGGATTTTCATTTTAGGGGGCTCAGCTCCTTATAAGGTAAAAAAAATAAAATAAAAAAATATATATAAAGCCTCATATTACATTTATAAGTAGTAATTTAATAGCAATACACTTAAAAATGTGTGTTTAATATGGGTTGTATACTAGTATTCCACTGTATTATGTAGACAGGCATAGCCATTTGAGTTTTGAATAAACCAAATAGGCTCAACCCACATGTTTACTGTAGTAAAAACCACTTTCTAAATAATTTGCCACTTTTCTAATAAATGACACACATATAAATAAATATATTTTAAACTTACAGGCTAATTCACATATTGCTTGATCTGAATGATAATAATAAATAAGTATTTTTTTAATACTAGACAACACTTGATGTTTCTATCTCTGTCAGTGACTCAGTGACAGTTAAACGAGTACATTCTCTAGGTGGTTCTTTCACTGTGTTTAATCCTTTCTGTGCAAGACTGTATGGTATAGATAATGCCACACAAATGTGTAAAGTGTTTAATATTGGTAGTTCATTTTGAAATATTCGTTTAGAGTTAGGCTACATTTATTTTTTTTGCTGGAGAAAAAAGCTGTGCTGATGAGATGAATGCCGAGAAAACCCGACTGCTCCTCCATGACATTGTGATACAGGTGATACAAGGTTATCTATATCAGTGTTTCCCAACCCTGTTCCTGGAGGCACACCAACAGTACATATTTTGGATGTCTCCCTTTTCTGACCCATTAACTTCAGGTGTTGGAGTCTCTTCTGGTGTTATGATAAGTTGATTCAGGGGTGTTTGATTAGGGAGAGGTTGAAAATGTGTACTGTTGGTGTGCCTTCAGGAACAGGGTTGGGAAACACTGATCTATATTAAAGAACTGCACATATTAAGCAGATATTATAATAATTTATCGATAAACACACACATCGTTCTCTCGCTGTCCATAGCTGTGGTTTGCGGATCAAATTAAAGACAAGACGTGGAGGAGCCGAATTCTGCTGCCGTTTTTTTTAATCAAATTTAAATATAGCCCCCCTAAAATAGGCCTAGCAACGCCCATGTCCATGTGTAATGTTTCTGTACAGTGTTTATTTTGCCAGTGCTCATTGTTACTCTTTCTGTGAACAATTAATCTGTGCAAGTTAATCCACAACAACAACAAAAAAAGTTTGTTTTGGTAATCTTCAATCAAAGTCTGACCATTTGCTTCCTTGTTTAGAGTGGCAGTCGTTCACTGTTGACGTCAGTTTGACGGCTTCAGCCACAATATTCTTAACCACACTTCTCTTACCATTAGTTTGCTACCAGGGAATGATGAACATAAAGAAAGACCTGCCCCCTATTCAATATTCCATTTCAGTTGGAAGAACATCAACATACTGAAATAAGTCTCAGCAACATCTGGTTCACGCTAAACACTGGCTTTTACTTAAGTAAAATGCAGTTAAATTAGATTCCTCCGGAAACACCAAATATCTTATATCTTGATTTTTACAATATTTAGTTAGATAAGCATTTTACAGCATTCATAAATTATTTCAACAACACTTGTATGAAAGAAACTCTGCGTTCAGAGAAGAAAACCTGCTCTTGACTAGGTTAGGTTTGTAGAACAAGTTAGCATGGTAACTGACTCTGAATATGTTACCTCTCTTTTAGAAACAGCCTTGAGTTATCCCTCTTTCCTCCCTCATTTCAATGTTAACAAACCCTTTTCCCTTGACCTCCTCTCTCATTCCAATGATCCATTAGATCATCTTCAACAGTTCATCTTGGCAACGTCTACATGCCTAAATGCATCGAGTTGCTGCCATGTGATTGGCTGAATAAATATTTGCATTTATGAGCAGCTGTACCCAATAATGTGGCCAGTGAGTGCAACTGTATGTCTGTGCTTTTCTTCATAGAAATGTTACATGCACTACAATGTGTTCACAGGGAGAGATTTGTTGTGTTGAACTACATGGAGAAACATGCAGAAGGCCTCGTGCAGCTCAGCCATTGGGTAAAAACAGGTCAGATGAAGGTAAATCTCCCCAATGTAGTTTACTTCACTTAAAAATATGGAGTAAACCCGTTGCCTTAAAATCGACAAGTTGGCTTTAATTTAAAAAGTAAGTGAACTCATTGTAACTTGGAACTGTTAGGTTGGTTTAATAAAAATGTTTAAATTATGCACATAATTCATTCATTCATTCATTCTCTTTTCGGCTTAGTCCCTTAATTAATCTAGGGTCGCCACAGTGGAATGAACCGGGAACTTATCCAGCATATGTTTTACACCGCAGATGCCCTTCCAGGTGCAACCCATAACTGGGAAACATCCATACACACTCATTCACTATGGACAATTTTAGCTTATCCAACTCACCTATAGTGCATGTTTTTGGACTTGTGGGGGAAACCGGAGCACCTAGAGGAAACCCATGCGAACACAGGGAGAACATGCAAACTCCACACAGAAATGCCAGCTGACCCAGCTGGGGATTGAACCAGCGACCTTCTTGCTATGAGGTGAATGTGCTACCCACTGCACCACCGTGCTGCCTTTAATTCATTTTCCTTCAGCTTATTTATTTATTTAAGGGGTCGCCCAGCAGAATAAACCGCTAACTATTCCAGCATATGTTTTACACAGCGGATGCCTTTCCAGCCACAACACAGTACTGGGAAATGCACAGATTACATTTACTTAAGGCAACAGGTTTACTCACTTTTTTAAAGTAAAGTTAACTAATCACTTTAAAAAGAGCAGGTTAACTCACAGGTTTACTCACTTATTTTATGTTAAGTAATCATACATAATATCAATTTATAACATAAAATCAACATAATTTTTAGGTAAAATGAACTAATATTTTTTTTATTTTAGTTTGCTTACGTTAAAATGTTTGTACGTCCAATTTCTCGTCATTTTACAGGTGTTGGAAACTGTTGTTAATGGCATCGAAAACATGGGAGGTGAGGGCTCATTATTTCCACTAGTGTTGATGTGTGCTTTTCATACATATTGTATGAACCCTCATTGTTTACTGTATGCACATTTCAGAAGCGTTTTGCTCCATGATGACCGGAGGCAATATCGGTAAACAAGTTGTCAAAATTTCAGACTGAGTCAGACGTCTGCAACAGGAGGCCTTCTGGAGGTGGTCTGGTGTTAAATCTGAAAGTCTATGAGAAAGGACTTCCTGAAGTTCCTCCGGTGGGACTGTCCCTTTAAGTGTGCTAGAAGTAACTGTGGATAAAGCCAACAAATTAGTTTGCCTAACTAGTTTCAAATCATTTTTAACAATGGTAAATAATTATTTACCAATGGTGATTGATAATTACTAGTGAATTTCCATAATTATTCAGATTTTAGTGTATAATAAACTAACTCAATCTGATTTAGGAATAGTTTAATAAAAATAACTATTTATTAAAGTACTGGACAGACTAACAAAATGTGTACACTTTTATTTTCATCCAAACAAGACTCTTATGCACAATGCCTGCATTTATTTCATCAAAAGTATGCAGTACAACTATAATATTAATACAATAATTATTAGGATGATTTTATATTTTCATTTATACAACAGCTCTGTCTGGTTCTTGATCCTGATTGGCTAATAGCTGTGTGATATTCTGCCAATAACAGCACTCGTCCAGCCTCTTCACCCCTCACCCTTTTGTATTACTCCGCCCACATACAGTGACAAGCAGAGGGCACTCTACAGTTTGACAAATATTGCTGCTGTTGGACAACATAATGTACTTTTGAGGCTTTTTTAGTCAAGAATTTAGTTGTTTAGATTGCAACTATGCAGTTAATTTATAAAGATAGTGCCTATTGTAAATATGTATAATTTCTGAAGGACAGTGTGTCAGCAGCCATTAGCCTGTCATTGAGCGGAGCAAAGAAGGTTGATGTTGTTCATCCTCAAGATGGTGACAGAGACCACATAATAAGCCCTTAGAGGAGGAAAATACAGCGTAATTTCTAACTACAGCTGATCAAATCATTATTAAACAGTTCAGTAACTTTCTAAGTCGATCGCTCTCTTTTGTATGTTGTAGAGCTGTATTTATACCATTATAATTGTAGTTGTGTTGAGTTTGAGATGGAACTCACATATTAGGAATGCATGTATTTTGTGTTGGCCATCTGTTTCTAATGAGTCTCCTGTTTTCGTTACTGCAGACTAGTTTAGTAAACAGAAAGAAAGAAGAAATGACCGCATGTGTTTCAAGAGTTCACACTTAGCTGATGATTAATTATAAGCTTGTTTGGCATGCTGTCCCGGGAGAGAGCCCTGAGTTTGAATTAGTCAATTAACTTATGTTGCATGTTTTTTGGACGGTGGGAGGAAACCGGGAAACCCGGGGGAAACCCACGTGAGCACGGGGAGAAAATGCAAACTCCGCACAGAAATGTCTGCTGGTTTGGTAAAGCCTAGAACCAGAGACATTCTTGCTGTGAGGCAACAGTGCTAAGCACTGGGCCACCGTGTCACCCATCTAGGAAGAAGGAGGAGTAGGGGTGGATGGGGGGATTCTTCAAAACGAAGATAGCGGTGGTACGTAACCCAGGGTATTTGTAGTAGCTTAGGAGTCGTCTGACTGGTGCATTGAGAATTAAATAATGCGGATCCAGCCGCTAGCAATCATAAGCACGTGATCCTCTTGAAATTGTTTATAACTAAACTTCACTTAGTGTTTTTCCTTATTACAAACACAACAGTAAACAGTAACAACAGTTACAGTAGTGTTTGCTTTGCTTTGGCTTTTTCAGGGTTAATTATTGTGATCTCCCGATTGCAACAGAGAAATACTGGGAAATGTCTCTAGAGACTGATGGCATTTCATGCCGTTCAGCCTTATGATCTTAAAATGTGAGCAAAATCAGCTGTTTTGTCATCACTTTAGACATTACACTAGAAAATCATTTAAACACTAGCTCTAAAGTGACGTTGGTGAATTAGTAACGGTTTCTGCTGTTCTGTCAGCTGCAGATCTGAAGGAATGGTAGAAGAAAGTAGGTCCTCATACAAAAGGGTTTTTAGACTCTGGTGTTTGATTTTTCTTTTTAATATACACGATTATGCCGTCGAACTGTTGTATAAATGCAATATCACACTTGTAGCAGTGCGGCTGTATATCGTCACTGGTGGGACACAAAGGCACACCTCCCACCAGTGCCGATATACAGCCATATCGCACTGCTACTCGTGTGACATTGCTCATACATATTAAATGTAATTTAAATCTGGAATGGTAAAACTACATTTTCAGCAGCCACAGTTTCCAGTCAAGTAATCCTTCAGAAATTATTCAAATATGCTCGACTATCAAATATCAAAACACAATTTGTTGCCCCAAATTTTTTTCTGGATTTGTATAGTTGAAGTCAGAATTAGTAGCCCCCCTGAACTATTAGCCCCAATTTCTGTTTAACGGAGAGATTTTTTCCAACACATTTCTAAATAACTAATTTATCTTTGCCATGATGACAGTAAATAATATTTAACTATATATTTTTCAAGACACTTCTATACAGCTTAAAGGACAATTTAAAGGCTTAACTAGGTTAATTAGGTTAACTAGGCAGGTTTAGGGTAATTAGGCAAGTTATTGTATAATGATGGTTTGTTCTGTAGACTATCAAAAAAAATATATAGCTTAAAGGGGCTAATAATTTTGACCTTAAAATGGATTTTTTTTTAAATTTAAATCTGCTTTTATTCTAGCCGAAATAAAACAAATAAGACTTTCTGCAGAAGAAAAAATATTATCAGACATACTGTGAAAATTTCTTTCTGATGCTCTGTTAAACATAATTTGGAAAATATTAAAAAAAATATATAAATAAATATATATATATATATATATATATATATATATATATATATATATATATATATATATATATTTATTTATATATTTTTTTTAATATTTTCCAAATTATGTATTATATATATATATATATATTGCAAACAGTAGTATTTACTGTACTTTTGATCATTTTAATGCAACTTTGATTAAAAAAGTATTAACTAGTTAATATTAAAACAAATAATATTTACACTAGGACTGCACAATATATTGTTTTAGCATCAATATCGTAATGTGCACATCCACAATAGTCACAATGTTGAGTTCATATGCTGGGATTATAGTTTACCAGGAGCCACAATTCAGAACACAGAAGACTTTTGAAGTCACTGAAGGGTTTACCCATAATGGAGCATTCAGGCACGAGAGATTCAAGTATTCAGGAACATGAAATTGTACTGTTTGTAACTCTAATAAAGCTGTATATTTATTATTTGTTTACATTTGATTTTTCAATTTCTCTACCTGAATACTCTGATATCATTCATTTTGATCTTACCAATAACAATCCCCATAATCTTCCAGAATAATCCCAGTCGGTCTAATTTAATGTATTCTTTCCAAATAGAGCTATTCAAGCTATCTGGTGAAATTTTATATTTATATCGCAATATATTAAATCGCAGTGTGAGATTTTTCCAATATGGTGCAGCCCTAATTCACACATATGCTCACAGGTGTGTATGTGTATTATTTCTTCTTTAAAGAAAGTCCCTATTATTCCTTTACAGCATAGAAGAAAGCACAGAATGTGAAATCCACAATATGAAACCCCTTTACTTTGTTGTACATAAACACAGCCAGACGAATCAATTCCAATGCAAGATGATTCAGAAGTGCAGAAACGCGACGTACAAATTGAGGTCATTTTCATGTGGATAAACAGCATTTCCAGCTGTAAAACTGAATGAAGAATCCATTTACTTTGGCCGTTGTGTGTGGCGAGGCCAATTTTTAATAATAAATGTGTTTATCTTTCACTGAAAAGAAGCTATTTTAGTGCCTTCCACAAACAAATGTCAAATTAAAAATAAAACACTTGATCACAAGAACAGAGAATGCCCATAAAACAGTGCAGAACATCTGGAAGGAATATTACAGTACATTACAACATCGATGTGGATGAATACCTTCAAATAAATGAAAACAGCAAAAACCAAATTCACATGTCATCATCAAACATTCAAAGTCCTATTGGTTCACCACAAATCTATAATCGACACATATTGAGTAAATCGTCTTAAAAGTGTTCGTTCTCAACCATCGCGTGCCTTAACCTGCAACACAACTCTCTCAGAATGACATTCGGGTCATTGAAAGACAAACGAGAGCAGCCGATTGTTCAAGTCTTCGCTTTCCTGAGAGACAACAGAGAGCTTGAGTGACCCGACTGAACAGGAATTGACCAGAAACTCTTGTCAAGAGGATTATGGGTCCAAAAAAAAAAGTCAGTCCTCAATGACGACACGACATTTCTTTTCAAGCTAGTCCAACTGACCATTGTTCATATTTAGTTTGTTTGCAAGTACACAAAACCAACAATAAAAGAGCTGCTTAACATTGTTTCTCCAATAAACGTGTAACGGATTTGTGATTGTTTTCTTTTACAAGCGTTTAATTCTGTATGCCACATCAAGATGGGAAACATTTGGCTTTCATTTTCAGCATTTGTTTAGATGTGTATCATTAAGTGGTTATTTAGTGTCATAAGTGTGACTATAGTGCAAGAAGTGTTCTACATTCATGCAGATCCATATAAACATAGTGGTTACTTCCTTATGATAGTCCTTTATGTGTTATATATAATAGATTGTAGTTCAAAATTGGCTTTTTACACTGCAAGGTAAAACCGGGTCAGGGTCTTTGCATTTGTGTGTCAACTATGTTTCTTGATTATTTCAATTGATTAATAATTAATTTAGTCAAAAAATGAAGTTCTGTCACTAAGTTTTATCTTTAAAACACAAAGGAAGGTAATTCCTGACAAATGTATGTCCCTTTATTAATTCAGATCATTTTTTAAAGACATAGTAAACGTTATCCATGTTGATTGAGTGCTTTATTCAATGATCTGAAGAGACTGATTTAATTTAGACTTTCATTTACATATGAACACTGATCAGCAAACATCAAATATTGTCAAAGGAAGTAAAAAAAACTCTTCATTTGCGTTTCAAAGATGAATAGATAGATTTTGGGGGTGAACTATTTAATTATGGTCAGCCTAGGTGTTTTTATAGAAGCTTTGCATTTAGATGACAATGTTCCTTGTGTTGCTCACGCATCAGCAAAAACAGCATGCCAGGCCAGTAGGGGGCAGTGTCACTTTGTAAAGAAACGCTGTGCATCTGCACACACACAATCCTGTAGTCCGCCATTGTTGTTTTGATTGTAAAGTATTCGATTGTGACTGTGGTGCATTCGTCATATCAGACTAAACGTATTTATGGCGCCAGCACAAAGTCATTATTGTGAGCGGCAAACTCAATACTTATTTCTATTTCTCAATAGAAAAATTGCTAGAATCACTGATCTGTAGTAGAGAGTATATTATTATATATAATTCTCTACTACAAAAAATTATACATAACATTATATATCTTATTAGATATAGATCTGTGGGCAGAATTTGTGGATGCAAAGTCGACTCTTGTGGATGATCAGTGACAAAACACAACTGATGCGAATTCTTTGAACTTCATTTTCTATAAGCCAGAGGTGTCCAAACTCAGTCCTAGAGGGCTGGTGTCCTGCAGATTCTAGCTCCAACTTGCCTCAACACACCTGCATACATGTTTCTAGAAAGTCTAGGATAGGGGTGCTCAACCCTGTTCCTGGAGATCTACCTTCCTGCAAAGTTCAGCTCCAACCCTGATCAAACACACCTGAACCAATTAAATAGGACCTGAACAGTGCTTGATAATTACAGGCAGGTGTGTTTGATACGGGTTGCAACTGAAATCTGCAGGAAGGTAGATTTCTAGGGACAGGGTTGAGCACCCCTGGTCTAGGAAGAGCTTGATTAGATGGCCCAGGTGTGTCTGATTGAGGATGGAACTAAACTTTGCAGGACACTGGCCCTCTAGAACCGAGTTTTCTATTCACCTTATTCTCTATGTACGAGAGGGCGCAGCCATTTGAAACTTTTTGGCTCGAGACTTCCAGTCTCATTCACTTCCATTCATTTCTAGACATTAAAACAGCTCGTTCTGCTGCTTTTTTCTTATTATATTATTCTATTTTGTATGTATAATCATGTAAACACTTGTTTGTAGAGGAAGTAGTTTGACCGTTTTCTGCCGTTTATTATTCCTAGTCATTTCTCCGATATATACAAGTTCTAAAACAATCGCAAAGACGAGCACACTTCCGCATTGAAGAATAAGGTCAATAAGCAGAGTTAACAATCCCTGGTGTATTTTCTTGTAAGTTATCAAAAGTAGCCATCTTGTGATGACGAAAGTGATGACTTTTCAGCTTAAAAGTAGGAATGTCTGAGGAGTACTTGAGCACAGCAATAAATTGGACTTATAAAACGTGTGTGCCCGATGTCGGTTTTGTTTTTACAAATTTCCCTTTCATAGTTTAGTAGTGGAGTTTAAACTAGGATAATCTGAAAACCTATTTATAAAGATTTTATTTTCAGGTCATCTAAACACTGTTTAATTAAAGCACAATGTTGTGTAAAAACCCCTAAATTTGTCATCCATTAAATGATCTGTTATATATTATAATTTGTCAACAAGTGTACTAAAAATGTGAAGAAAGATTAATCTTCTTCTAATTGCAGTGTAGTTTAAAACTTATTTGAGAGCATCCATATTAACCGCTCTTTCGTTTACATATGAACACTGATCAGCAAATATCAAATATATAAAAATAATTGTCAAAAGATGTAAAAAAAAAAAATCTCTTCATTTGTGTTTCAAAGATAAATGGAAATATTTTGTGGTGAACCATTTAGTTATAGGTGTTTTTATATAGAAGCTTTGTTTTGAGATTATAATGTTGTCAAAATGATTCCTGCTTACAGATCAGCAAAAACAGCTAATGTTTTATGCATGCCAGGCCAGTAGGGGGCAGTGTCACTTTTTTTAAAGAAACACTGCGCATCTGCACACACACAGTCCTGTAGTCCGCCATTGTTGTTTTGATTGTAAAGTATTCGATTGTGGCCATGTGGTGCATTCGTCATATCAGACAAATCGTATTTATGACGGCAGCATAAATTGTCATTGTTATTAGTATTAGAGTGGCAAACTTTAAATTTTCCGAATGTGTCTAAGTTAGGGGCATGTCAGTGAGAAACATGGCGGAATCACTGATCCATAATAGAGAATTATATATACCATTAAATATCTTCTCAGTAGGCCCACACGGAATCTGCGCGCGCAGAATTCCACAGATTTTTAGCCCATCATTGATTCTGTTTATTTACTTGTGTAAATGTGTGTAAATTTATATTTATTCAGTTTTTAATTTAGTTACATTAATATTATTGACTTATGTGAAAATGTTCATCTGATTTATTTACAATACAGTTTGTACAGTAATATTTTGTCTTTTAGTAGATTTATTATATGAGAGACTTGCTTTGTTTACCAAATAAAGTAGATCTAGCTGGATTTGCATTGTAAACATTAAATACGAGTTATAAAGGTGTTATTTTTTATTTCATACATTAAGGTTTTAGTTATGATACTCCCAAAATCATTCCGCATAATCTGCAGATTTTTAACACAATTCTGCGGAGAAATAGCAAAAGACGTCTGCAGATTCCGTCTGGCCCTACTTATTAGATATGTGGAGCAGTGGGTGGAAATCATGAATGCAACGTCGACTTTTGTGATGATCAGTGACCAAGCGCAACTGATGCGAATTCTGTGCTCTATAAACCGAGTTAACAATCCTGCTGTATTTTCTTGTATGTTATCAAAAGTTAGTACAACGCCATCCTGTGATGACGAAAGTGACTTAAAACGCACCCGACGTCATTATTACGAATTGTCAGCTTATCCGCTTGTTAAGTGTGACGTCATGCGAAACGGCTTCTGGATCAAAGCGCCATATCAAACTGTACGGGGAGACTCGACAAATGGTAATAATAAACGTTTACAAAGTGATGTATTACTTTCGAAAATCACGATCGCAATATATATAACCATGCCTAATATCTGATGACCAGAAAGTGATTGTTCAAATATTGGCGTCTGTGATGCAGCTAGTCCAGAGACTATTGTGTACATCATGATTTTAGATAAAATTCTCTTTAATGTATGATATGACTAAAAAGTGGTCATAAACGAAAATTTTCTCAATTCAAAAAAGCAGATCAAAGCAGATAAGTAACATCCCATTAGGCCTTGAGCACAGCAATAGATCGTTTTTTTTTGTTAGTTTTGTTTTTACAAATTAGCATTTTGGTAGTTTGTGTGGCGATTAAACCACTATATTTTCAAAAACCAGCATTTTAAAACCTACTTTTTTGAAAAGGTGTTGTTTTCAGGCCTTCAAAACATTGGTTTCCATTTGGAACTAAAGCACAGTGTTGTGTAAACAGCCCCTAAATTTGCCATAATGACACGCTTCGTCCATTAAATGATCTTTTGGATATTATAATTGGTCAACAAGTGTAATAAAAACGTGAAGAAAGATTCATCTCCCCTAATTAAAACCATTTGAGAGCATCCATATGGACCTGTCTCTCGATAACGGTGGTTTCATGCAGAAACGTTGATCGCGAATATCAGGCAGTCATATTTCTTTCCTGATGCTTCTTCATAAATAAAAACACACATAATATGACACATAATACGTTATGCGCAGTTTATCAACGGAATAAACCTCACACAACTGCTCGGGTTCACAACGGTGGAAATTGGCAACCTACTGATGTGCATTAGTGAACTTTCAGAAAGCTCCGTCATCCGCTAGTGATGTCATCATCGCTCCAATACAGCGAAATACTATTTTCTATATCTCTAATGGAAATCTGTTGAAAGGAGGGAAGAGTTTGGCACAAAACAACGTCCGGCACAACGATACAGACGAGGTGAATCGGTCACCGTCACAACGGCCGGTTGGTTTTGCTGCCATCGGAGAAGCGCAGGGGTTTGCCCCACCATGCCCTGTACACCAGCAGCAGGCCCATAAGGAGGGCCCAGGTGCGTACGGGAGACATGAAGAAGGCCAGCGACCCGTAGGTCTCCAGCAGGAAGTAGCATGAATAGGCCTGCCAGATCATGAGGACCAGCATGCCGAGGTGCACCGCCAGAGTCCTCCATCGGCAGCCCGGCCGGCAGAAATGAGCGCGGAAGTTGGTGCCGCGACACCTGTGGTGGAGACTCCAGCAGAGGTAATAGGTTAAGGGCATATTGAAGAACAGCACCTGTGGGTGAAACACGCCATGTTATATGATGTTATACAATGGTTGCAAATGGGCATTCTCTGATTGCAGCTGCTATGATTTCAATTCCATTTCCAATTGAAGTATTGACGTTGACATTCAGATTTGATAGTTCTCCCTATTATGATGCATAATCGAAGAACATTTCCACCTAGTGTTACATGTTTTCAGTAGCACTGGCCAAAGATTAATCCTGCTTAATGTTATTTGTTATTTCAGTGATCAAATAACAAGTTGTCAGCTAAGACGCATTACCATTTACAACTGGTATTAAAGGGTTAGTTCACCCAAAAACAGAGCAGAAGAACAACGGTATGCTTCTTAAATTTCAGTTGAATTCCTTGTCAAATTGGAATATCCTAGTTTTGCCACTATAATTTCTGATAATATTTAATTTATTAGTATTTGTCCAGACATCGTCTACCAATAAAGCAATAGGAAACAACAATGGCCAAATAAATTAACAAACCCTGCTGGATTTTCTTGAGATTTATCAAAAGTAGGTTCATGCTCACGAATGTCCAAGGAGAACTTAAAGACAGCAATATATCGAATGTGTAAAGTACATGTGCCTATCTGGGGTCCGTTCTTCGTACATGGATTACTCAATTAGCTGGATTTGGTTATTGTTGATTTGACATGATCCAGGATCGTTTCGTTCTTTAAAACTCATCCAAGAGTTGTTGTCATAGCAACAGTATGCTCAAACCTGCACGGGAGTAGGCTTATTTCATATAAACAGGATTAGATCGGGTCTTTTCAAGCAAAGGTAATACTAAAAGTATGAACCAAAGGCTCATATTTTCTTATAGTAGTAATTATATACACTTGGAAAAAAGTAAAATAGTTAAAAAAATAAACAAAAATAAAATAAAGTAAGTAAATATATATATATATATATATATATATATATATATATATATATATATATATACATATATATACATATACATATATATACATATACATATATATACATATATATACATATATACATATATATACATATACATATATATACATATATACATATATATACATATATATACATATACATATACATATACATATATATACATATATATACATATATATATATATATATATATACACATATAATGTATGCAATTTGTACTCCAAAATAAAAGTACAAAAACATGGAGTGGTTCTCCCCAAGGGGTCCAAAGAGAATATTTATTAATATGGACTTTTAGACAAACACGTACTATTTTACGCTACCAGCTTTAGTACAATTTGTGTATTATAATAGATATGCACAATATTCGACTGTCTTTTTTTTTTTTTTTTTTTTTTTAAGGAATAATAATTTATGCAGTCAACAGACGTGTTTTGACAGCTAATATGACAGTGATTTGATGCTTCGCTAAAGTTGCAGACACTTTTACCAATATCAAAATGCTTTTTTGATGCAAAATTTATTTATACAGCCAGTTATTCCTTACACCGATTAAGAAACTTGCATAGCTTACTGTAATAATATAAATACTAAATACTCTTGACACATGAAAGTGTAAAGACTGCAGCCCACAACAAATGTGTAAAGTTATTGTGTATCATATTTAACAAACCATTTACTACGAATTTTATATAATTTTGCTCACATGGATAATTGAATATTAATCAGATGATGTCAGCCAATCACTGCATTGCTGATCATGTATTCAAGGATCGATAGAATAGTCCTTCACAACATATGCAGCGATCTCAGATCAGTTCATTCTGACGTTTTAATCTGATTTGCAAAATTGTTTGAAGAACCAAAATAGCCAGAGATCAGTTATGAAGATTAAAAGATCCAGGATCTGCCAAATCATCTTCGTTCATTTAAGCGAGGTACGAAGAACGGACCCCAGATCCATTTTTTTTATTTTATATTTTACAAAATTTGCATTTTTGTAGATTACATAAAGATGAAATTAGTATATATTTTTTTAAAGATGACTGGTTCATAGTAAAAACTAAAATTCTCCATTTGTATGTGATCCCAATTTGTGTGCCTCTTGCATAATATTATTAAAAAAATAAATAAATAAAAAAAAGTATAAAAAAGTATAATTTTTAAAAACTTGCATTTTCAAATATTGTATTCTGTCAGACAAAAGCCCTCAAACTTTGATTATATTTGAGGCCCCTTTCTTGACCTCTGTTAGACTTTAATAATTAATTATTTCATATAATAATTGTTAGTTTTGCTTGTCTTTTTGTTATTGTTGTTGTTACTTTCTCTTAAGTTGTTTAAATTCAATGTTTTATCATATTTTTAAATGTAATTTCTTTATGCATCATTTCTGTACATTATTGTTTTTTTTTTTATCATTACCAACAATCATTGCGACGGTATCTTTATGTAACATCAATAACATCAATATGACAAATGGTTTGACAAATTTGTGACAGTTATACCATTATACCATGTAAACAGCCTGCACACTGATGTCATGAGGCAAAAAAATCCAGTTTAGTGGCCACAGCAGAACAGAGTTCAGAAAGTCTTCACCCTGGCCAGAGTTTTCAATTGATACTGCGTTTTTTTTTTAGGAAATACCCGTGTTGGTGTGGACAGGAGTAAGATGCATTTTCATTTACAACTGGTATTAAAAGGGTTAGTTAACCTAAAAACAAAGCGGCAGAACGCTACTTACATTTAAGGCTAGTTTCAAGTCAAATTGGAATGATATCCTAGTTTCACCAGCAATACATATAATTTCTGATCATACTGTATTTTTTAGTGTTCGTCCAGACATGTGGTCCACCATTAAAGCAATAGCAAATGATCGAATCAATTCCCAAAATACAAAATGGACTTCAACACTACATTTCTTACTGTTCGAGAAGCTTTTTCACTCATTTAGCCGTCACAGCTTGAAAGAAAAGACAATCGAACGTTTGTTTCGTAATGACTTTTAAGACTGCATTCCTAGCGCCCACACACTACACCAGATCGTTTTCTGAAACTCAAGTATTCGGGTTCCTGTATTGTTCAGAAAACATAACCAGTTCTGGATGAGAACAGGTTCATTGTTACCAATGTTAGATCTTGAATTACCTGTATGAATCCCACAACATACGTAAGGCTGCCTTCAAGGAAATAGCCATCCACAAACACGCCGAAAGCAAAGCAGATGCCGATGTGTCCATCAATGACCTCCCCAATGAACCACGGGCCTGAAAATCCAGAAACAAAACACAGTGGCGGTTGCAAGAAAATGTTACACACGAGTTCATCCAGACACATCTTCATTGAGTATTTATGAATCATTGATAATTAAATGACCATTTCTCCTTAATACTGAATTTCTCAACTTGCTCAGCATAAATGAGTACACCTTATTTTGAAAAGGACTATTTTTATGCATTTCTCAGTGAATATAGATCATATATTTTGGTGTATTTGAACAAAACAGATATATTTATTAATATATAGTATATATTTATTTATACAACAGTTATGTCTGGTTCTCGAATCTGATTGGGTGATAGCAGTGCGATATTCAGCAATAACAGCACTCATACAACCTTATCACCTTTCTGTATTACTCCGCCCACAAAGAGTAACAGCAGATTAATAAACTCACAACAGTTTGACAAATATTGCAGCTGTTGGACAACATAATGTACTTTTGAGGTTTTATTAGGCAAGAATATAGTTGTTTAGATTGCAACTATGCAGTTTATTTATAAGAATAGTGCCTATTTTAAATATTTATAATTTCGAGATTCAGCGAGTCGGCGGCCATCAGCCTGTCATTGGGCAGAGCAAAGACGGTTGGCGTTCCACCACAAAATGCTGACAGAGACGGCATAATAAAGTCCTTAGGCAAGAAAAACTCAGCGTAAATTTCAAATTACAGCTGATCAAATCATTATAAATCAGATAAGTGACATTCTAAGTCAATCTCTCTTTTGTTTGTTGTAGTACTGTATTTATACCATAGTAATCCGGGAATGATTGTGTTGCTTTGGCTTTTTCGAGGTTAATTATTGTGAAATCCCGATTGCAACAGAGAAATACTGCAAAATCTCTGTAGACTGATGACATTTCATAACGTTCAGCCTTATAATCTTAAAATGTCCTCAAAATAACCTGTTTTGTCATCACTTTAGATAATTAGCTAAAGAATCATTCAAATACGCTGGTAAAGTAACAACTGTTTCTGCTGTTCTGACGTCAGCTGCAGATGTGAATGAATGGTGGAAGAAAGTAGTTCCTCATACAAACGTGTTTTTGAGACTCTTCGTCATTGTAAATAAATAAATATAAATATGGCGGTTCAGTCCGCTGTGGCGACCCCCGGATTAATAAAGAGACTAAGCCGAAAAGAAAATGAATGAATGAATGAATGAATAAATAAATATCTACATCTATATCTATCTATCTATCTATCTATCTATCTATCTATCTATATATATATATATATATATATATATATATACACACACACGTTATTAATACACTATTACTATTATTACAATTTTATATTTATATAAAATTTATAATATATATAAAATTGTAATAATAGTAATAGTGTATTAATAACATCTTAATAGTATATTAATAACAGATATATAGTAACAGTAATAGTATATTAATAACATCTTAATAGTATATTAATAACAGATATATTTTAGTCACCAAACAACTTTAGAAATAGAAAGATAACACAATTAAAATCAAGCAAAATACAGCAAAAAATAAATAAAATTTACAAACTACAATTTTTTTAACTACATTTTACATATTTTTTTTGTTTCTCTTGATTTTTTTTTCATCTCTTTAAACTTTTTTTGGACCGTTATCTTAAGTTATTTTTTTAGATTTGGCTTCAGTACTGACTCATCTAATGTATATGCACAAATATAATATTGTAGTTTCCTATTAAAAATATGAATTTAAAAGCTAGATTTGTGCAGGGCACACTCATATATTGAGCACTGTAGATTGCAAATACTGTATGCTGAGCACTGTATAGTGCAAAATAAATAAAAGAATACAAATAAAATAAGTAATAAATAAGCAAACATCCATACAAACACATATTTATACAGTTGAAGTCAGGCAACACATTTCTAAACATAATCGTTTTAATAACTCATTTCTAACGGATTTCTTTTATCTTTGCCATGACTACAGCACATAATATTTTACTAGATATTTTTCAAGATACTAGTATTCCGCTTAAAGTGCAATTTAAAGGCAGGTTAGGGTAATTAGGCAAATCATTGTATAAAAATGGTTTGTTCTGTAGACTATCGAAAAAAATATATAGCTTAAGGGGGTTAACAATATTGACCTTAAAATGTTTTTTTTTTTTAATTCTAGCCGAAATAAAACAAAGACATTCTCCAGAAGAAAATATATTATAAAAAATACTGGGAAAAACTCCTCGCTCTGTTACACATCATTTGGGAAAGATAAAAATAAATAAATAAATAAAAAAAAAATCAATGAAAATTCACAGGAGGGCTAAACATTTTCTTCTACTGTATATATGGGATAAAAATGTGGCTTAAAATGTACTCATTCGAGGGCCATTTACTCAACATTGTTAACTAAAACTTGAAAACATGTTATACATTATTGCAGTTAATTTACCATATTTTAAGCTCCTGAAAACACTGACTTTATAAAAGTGCATGATTTTGTTGATATGCCTGACATATTAAACAACATGCCTATTATTGGCAAGTTATGAATATCAAATGTGAAAGATTTCTATTTCTTCAATAAGCGGTGACCAAAAACAAAATACTATAATCAGCACTCTCACCAGTTTATTTTTGGTTCATAATTTTATCATATTAATTACACATTCTTAACTTCGACGGTTGAATACAGGCATTTAGAAAAACTAAGCTGCAATTATCTATAATATAATAATTATCTCATACTCCATCATTCATTCTTTCTTTCCTCTGAATGTTCCAAATGAACCACAATACTCTCTGTTTCTGTACAAAATGATTAAATCTCCCTTGCAGTGAAAGTTGAAGTCATTATTCTCTTACCTAATGCTGTACACAGATTAAACAGCAGTAGAGTGTAGAAGAACACGTTGCTCTTGCTGACCAGATGCAGGGACATCCAGGCTTGAGAGGACAGTCCTGATGAATTGTCAAGAGTCAGTTGTGTTTTAAGAGGACCATTCATTTTTGATTAAAAATGGCAGGACACGCTTTTTTATTGAGGCTAGAACAACTGAAATACCTCTTGTTGAAGAGACTGGCATAAATCTGAAGAGTACAAGCCCACCGAGGTTTAGTAAAACTATTACCACGAAAGCGATCCGCGCCTGTGGAAATACAAGCAGGGCTATTAGATGCATGTGATGTATATCTGTTTATTATATATGCATGTGATCTGTTAAAAGCAGTTGTTTTGAGTTAGAATGCCAAATGTTCTCCTCATATTCAAATTTTTGATTGAAATACATGCAAACAACATATTTTCCCAGAAGAAACTATAGCTGCTGCACATTCAAATACGATTTTCTAGAAAATAATTGAAAACCTGAGAAAAATAAATGCAAAACATGTTCATCTACACAAAAAAAGAATATATTTTATATTTGCTTATTTAAAATGAGCTGAAACAACACAATTTTTGAGATTTCGTTGGGGCAACTTTATTGCTTTATGTCCAGTCCACTTAAATTTGTAAAAACTAATAAGTTAACTTAATTCCTTCATGTTGTCCCAACACAAATCGATTGTGTGAAACTAGGGATGCACCGATCCTGATACTTGGATCAGATATCGGTTCTATACCACATATTTTTGCTGGATCGGGTATCGGCCAGCTGGTTCCAAATCCGATCTTGCGTGTGCGCTATATTCTGTGTAATTTATAAGCCAACAAAAGCTATGAAGCCCATTATAAGGCACTAGTAAGTTATCATGTAGGCCTACTATATCCCACACAGTCTGAAGCCATTCTATAGTTTAATGTGAAGTACAGATGAATATTCAAGTGCTTAAATTCATGTTCACTTCAGCGCTTCCCCTGTCAATTATTCTCCATTTATTCACAATGACAACACGAAAAACTTTCTCTAAGACTAATTGTTTCTATTAGTTTAAATAATCAGTGGAGAAATGCATTTAATTTAGCATTTAATGGGTTCATTTTGACCTGCAACAAGGAGTTGCTGTTTCTAAATCATGTTGCGCTGTGCCTGGTAGATCAGCAGATCGCATTCGCACTCTCTGGAGTAGAGAGGGTTATTACCTGAAATTTCAAGTGAGAAAAGGCTACACAATACATTGGACAGATCCTCAATGCACTGATTTCTTCCCTTTGTGCTGCTCAGTTTTGTAAGTGTCCGCAGCCACCGAAGGGCTGCACATGGTGTCTCAGTGATGCGTCAAGCGCTTCACTTACGCACCAGCTGTGCAGACGTGATGTGCGCCGCTCAGTAACATTATTCTCACAATGAGTTTTTGTTCTCTCATCCTTCTGACTGAGTTTATTCTTCCGAGGGGAACAGTTTCAGTGCTGCGATTAGTTTGTAAAGCCTGTCTCATTGTGGTCAAAGTGATTAAATTAATAAAAGTAAAACTGACGGGCGCAATATGGATTGTCATTAACAGAAAATTATTTAGCCTAATATAGGCTACTCTGAAACTGAATATTTCACTGTCTGTTTATTTATATTAACATTTTAATTGACAGACCAGTTTTGAAGCATAAGTGGACCTTATTATGAACTTCATCTCTTCTTGTTTAGAGCCATATCGGGATTGGTTCGGTAAAAACAAATGGTATCAGTGCATCCCTATGTGAAACCGAGCATTTTTACAGTGTAGGATACTATTAACAAGGCTACATGCATGGAACCATTTAGAAAAATTTGGGCATGAATGGGTTAACAGTATGATTTATTTTCATTCATTCGTTCATTTTCTTGTTGGCTTAGTCCCTTTATTAATCTGGGGTCGCCACAGCGGAATGAACCGCCAACTTATCCAGCATTTGTTTTACGCAGCGGATGCCCTTCCAGCCGCAACCCATCTCTGGGAAATATCCACACACACTCATTTATACTCATACACTACGGAAAATTTAGCCTACCCAATTCACCTATACTGCATGTCTTTGGACTGGGGGAAACCGGAGCACCCAGAGAAAACCCACGCGAACGCAGAGAGAACATGCAAACTCTACACAGAAACGCCAACTGACGGCATGATTTTTTTTTTAATGTAAAAGATAAATTTTATTTTTGTACTTTTGACCAAGACCCACACTATAAAACTGTTGCTTTAAAATTGTATTTAAAATAATTTAAAAAAATAACCCATTGGACAGGTTTGTTCACTGAATTGAAACAACCAAGAATTTTTCAAGTGCACACTTACAATCTGAACCATTTAAAGGGACATTTCACCCATAAATTAACATTTACCCACTATTTAATCACCCTAAATTGGTTCCAGACCTTTATAAGTTTCTTTACTCGGTTGAACACAAAAGAAGATATTTTGAAGAATGTTGGAAACCTGTAACCATTGCCATCCACTGTAGGAAAAACAAATATTATCGAAGTCAATGGTTACCGCTTTCCAGCTTTCAGAGCATCTTTCCTTGTGTTTAACAGAGGAAAAAAAATGTACAAGTGAAATGGTGAGCAAATAATAACAATTTAAATTTTTGGTGAACTATTCTTTTAACTGGCATCGCATGCACCTGGTTGACCATTTGCTTCCATTGAATATTAATAATTATAATTCCTTACATTTATATAGCGCTTTTCTGGACACTTAAAGCGCTTTACACATTGGGGGGATCTCCTCATACATCACCAGTGTGCAGCATCCACCTGGATGACACGACCGCAGCCATACCACGCCAGACCGCACACAACACACCAGCTGATTGGTTGAGAGGAGTGATGAAGCCAATTATTATATGGTTAGGAGACCATGATGGACAGAGACCAGTGGGCAAATTTGGCCAGGATGCCAGGGTTAAACCCCAACTCTTTTTCGAAAGACATCCTGGGATTTTTAGCGACCACAGTGAGTCAGGACCCGGTTTAACGTCTCTTCTGAAAGACGGCGCTCACTGAGTATGGAGTCCCCTTCACTATACTGGGGCATTAGGAGCCACACAGACAGCAGATTGAGTGCCCTCTGCTGGCCTCACTAACACCACTTCCCATGTGGTCTCCCATCCAGATACTGGCCGGGAACAGCCCTGCTTGGCGTCAGTGGGCGACCATGTAAGAATTGCAAAGAGCCAGCTGCCGATCATGTTACTCAAAATTTGCTTAATGTGGTGTAAACACAATTTACCCAGAGAAACTGGAAAAGAAATACTTAAGTGTGCGGAAGTTAAAGAATTAAACTGGATCAAAAAAATCTGAATAAAAGTATAAATTGTGACACTTTGGCCATTTAAGTGAAGCATTAAGAAAGAAATTTGCTCTGTGTGATAGGTTTCATTCTCCTACCAGTATGTAGTGGTCTGTGAGGAGGATGAAGGATTGCACGAAGCCGAAGCTGGGAGTGAGCTCTTCCTCCAGCGTGAACTGCTGCTCATGCACTTTTGAGCGGCCTGCAGAGTCCTGGAGCAGACACACAGAAGAGCAGTTACTTCAAAACACTTTCAGAAACAGCACAATTAAAACATTCATTTTTAAAGATCAAAATCCAATTTCAACGCTTTCTCTTTAAAACAAAAAAGCAAATAGGGGCTATTTAATGGAGTAAGAGGAAGGAATCTTTGGACTCTGAGATTTAACAATGTTAAAATAGAACTACAATATATCGCCTTATCTGTTTGATCTTTAATACCCTGCTGTTCCTTTTCAGTTCTTATTTTTACTTTCTCTGTTTTTTCTCCTTTGGTAAATGTAAGCTTTCTGGGTTCATAAGTTACAAAATTGTATTTTGAAATGTTTGAAGTTTGGTCCAAAGAAATGTTTAATAAAGTAACAAGATTTGTCCTAAGGATATTATTACTGGTTGCAAAATATGATAACAGAACATTGGATGAAAGAAGGTTCTCCAAAGATGGCTCAGTGGATTCGGAAACTTAAACAGGTCTATATAATGGAAGAAATGACTGCATGTCGTGAGGTGGAGAGGTGGAGAAGTATTACGACATATTTAGATATGTATATTTAGAGGTTATTTAACCTATCATCACTGTAATTTGAGGCAACTACAATGAAACACAATGTAACTTTATGTACAAATGTATCCCTTGTAAAGTAATTATGATGGCAGTACCTTTTATTTATTTTTTTAATAGATTTTTTTATTTATTATAATTTTTTTTTAAATTTCATTATAATTTCATTATTATTGTTTTTTTACGTATCCCCTCATCTGTAAGGGGTTAAATTGTTGGGGAAGGGGTTGTTCTGTAAAAAATATATGAAAAAATCTTAAATAAAAAGTAGAAAAAAGACAAAAAAAAAATGAAATGTTAGAAGTTTGAACTTTTTGAAGTTTTTCTAATTCGTAATTTTGTAATTCATTATGTTATTTGTAGACGTATATCTTATTCATATATATGAATATAGGATTTCCTCTACCATAATACACATAAAACATGGATTGCCGTAAAACTCGTCAATGGCAGGGAATCGTTTTCTCTCATTAACTGCAGGGAAAGAGTTAAGCTAAATCATTTATCGATTTGACGCATATCATAATACACGCCATACATTATAATGTATATTAACCTTACATGGTTGTGCTTAGTCCCTTTATTAATCTGGGGTCGCCACAGCGGAATGAACCACCAACTTATCAAACACATGCTTTTACGCAGCAGATGCCCTTCCAGCTGCAACCCATCACTAGGAAACACACACACACTCATTCACACTCATACACTACGGCCAATTTAGCTTATTCAATTCACCAGTACCGCATGTCTTTGGACTGTGGGGGAAACCGGAGCACCCGGAGGAAACCCACGCAAACAGGGGGAGAACATGTAAACTCCACACAGAAATGCCAACTGACTCAGCCGAGGCTCGAACCAGCGACCTTCTGGCTGTGAGGCGATTGTGCAGCCCACTGCGCCACCGTGCTGCCACGCCATACATGTAAAGTACAAATAATGCCCTTCAATTCGGTCACGTCTAGCGGCCGTAATCCCTGAACCAATCTCCATCTGTCGGTTTCATTGCTCAGTTTGCTCCAACTTTTCTTTGCAGTCCGAAGCACATCAAACACGCAAAATGCCCAATTCGCCCCACAGGATGTCTATATCTCATCTTTGCTATGACTTCACATGTAAATCACTCACGCTTCATCTGCATCTGCTTACTGCACAGGCTGAACACTCCCCCCCCCCCCCGATTCCCTGTAACGTAATGTAATGGATTGTAAGGGAACAGGTGAGACATCTTTTTTTTCGAGACCCTCAAATTCATCACGTGCGCTGCGTATACAACATCTACAAGTCATGTAAATCAATTAATTGCAAACTGAAATAAATATTTATATTTGATTATATAGTTTGGAATTAGATGTTGAGTTTATTTTGAAATTTTTGCGATAATTATTCTGTTTACTAAGAATTTTGCAGGATCACAAAAATTTGCGACCTTTAGTTGATTTATCGTTGGATTAAGCGATTGCGAATTTACAAAAAAATATCCTACGTCTGTCAATCCTACATAAAGCATACTTTTAGCATATAGTTGAACTGAACTGACAATTTTGTCCTGTCTTTGGTATTATCATTCATTCATTTTCTTTTAGCTTAGTGCCTTTATTAATCAGGGGTGGAATGAACCACCAACTTATCCAGCATATGTTTTACACAGCGGATGCCCTTCCAGCTGCAACCCGGTACTGGGAAACATCCATAAACACTCATTCACACAAATACACAACGCACAATTTAGCTTACCCAATTCACCTATAGTGAATGTCCTTTGACTTGTGGGGGAAACCGGAGCACCCGGAAGAAACCCACGCCAACACGGAGAGAACATGCAAACTTCACACAGAAATGCCAACTGACCCAGTAGAGCAGGGCTATTTAATTAGTTTGTCATGGGGGCCAGTTCATTAAAAGCATTCCAAACGAGGGGCCAGAGAGATATGACTTGCAATATAAGTGATGACACAACAGCATATAAGAGCCCATATGCTGTATTTGCGCTCAAAAAGACACATACGTTGACTTTTTCTACATTAAAATGTTAATATGCTGTATTTTGAAACTACATAACATCAATGCATTGTACAATGTGGCATATTCAAATGTTGTATTTTGAAGCACAACAACATCAGTGCATTGCTTAAGTAGGCTTCTTCTACATTCAGACACATTCATATGTTATGTTTTAAACTCCGTAACAATCAGGGATGCAACGATTAAAGATTTTGGTTGTACGATTATATAGTCTGAAGAATGATCATTGTTTCACGGTTATCACGATTATTATGGATTTATTCAATTAAAAACACTACAAGTTCACAAAAAAATATATATAATTATAATAATAATAATTCACGAAAAACTGCTTCTATTTTAAAAAGTGTTGTTTATTGCTGCTCAGTAATCAAATTCAGCACAAAATATTCATAAAAAACAAAACAATAGTCCATTTCTCTCTTTGGACTTAAAAATAAATGAAAAAGTTATTGATTTAAACATGAGTGATCATTTTACAATGAAAATAAATGACAGAACAATAAATAAATAAATAAAAATAAGAACAAAAAAATAATAGTATTTGTCTAATATTAGCTAAGAATTTAAATGAACTGTTGTTATTATCTGCTTTTATACATGCATAATCATTTTATTAATCTGTAATAATTCGTCTAATGTATCTTTTGTTTACATTGTACTGAAAGCCAAGCACAACTCTCAGCACTACAGTGTGAGATCAATTGTACTGTGTTCGCCTGCAGTGCGCGAGTGCGTCGGTCCGCTTGCGAGCCGTGCAGGCATCCGCTCCCAATAGGCACGCATCTCCATTGGAAATAATGAACTTGCATGCGGAAAAGTCGCAATATATCAACGGCGTGCTGCTATAGTTAATCCAGTGTGCGTGCGTATTGGCATAACTTTGTTTAGTTGCAGCAGCATTTTTTCCGTGCAACAGAAATGCGGCATTGAGAAGCGTTTGATCAATAAGTGGGGTTAATAGTGTAATAGCCTAATCATTGCATCCCTGTTAACGATATCAGTGCATTGTACAAAAGGCCTGTTCTACAAACATATCCAAAAGTTGTCGGCTGCTCTGCACAGCCTTCAACTGCAGCTTGTGCTGTATTGAACAGACGCACATCACTTCATAACTATAGCGGCCGTTTTTCGACTGAACTAAACCGCGGGCCGCCAATTGAATAGCCCTGCAGTAGAGGCTTAAACCTTTAACATAGTTGAACTAAATAATGCAAGGTACAAAGCAAACAAAGCAGATAGACTCCATGTTGCCATTTGTACAAATGCCTACCATCCAGTCATATTAAGTGTTGGGCAGTGGTGTAAAGGAACAAATTACAAATACTCAAGTTACTGTAATTGAGTAGTTTTTCTCAGGAATTGTAATTTATTGAGTAGGTTTAAATATGTGTACTTTTATTTTGCCCTGCATACATTTTTAGTGCTGTATCTGTACTTTTACTCCACTACTTTCCTTCAACCTGCAGTCACTACTTTATTTTTTCTTCCAATAAAAATTGGCTGAGGAATCTTGTGATTCCTGTGCAATCAAATCACACATCGCATAATGAACTCCCTCAAGACATGGGCGATTTATAATCGCAGTAAACTGTTTGGAAGCATTAAATGTGTCCAAGAATATGTCCAAAATCTTTACATGCATTGACCCAGAGACTGTTTAGATGCGTGTCACTGATGAGAAGATGACGGATGTTTACTGTATGATGGCCGAAATGGCCTTAAACACCCAGCAGACACAGGACGTCAACATGACATCATATTGACATTGCATTTTGTTTGGAAATGAAAATCGTTTTGACATCAGATCCCCAACGTCCGACCTAAAAATCACAACAGAACCCCAATGTCCAACATCCAACCTAAAATCAACTAAATATCACGTCTAATGATGTTAGTTTGACGTTGTGTGGATGTTACCACTATGTCGTCTATCAGACCTTGGACTTCAGTTGCCATACCTGACAAATGAAGTTAGTATTTGACGTCAATATGATGTTGATATTAGATGTTGGCTCCACATTGAATTTTGGTCACTTTCTAACACAACCTAAATCCTTAGACGCTGGCTAGACATTAAGTTTTGGCCACCCGACATCACAATCTAACCTAATATTAGCGTCTTATGACGTTGTGTGCCTGCTGGTCAATAACTAAATGCACTACAGAATGTTATGTTTACACACATCCACATATTACATGTAAATGCATCAGTTATTAACAGCATAATACTCACTACTCTTGAGTACTTTTGAAAGGTCTACTTTTTACTCATACTTTGAGTAATATTTACAACCGATACTTTTACTCCACTTGCACTACATTTTTAGGAAAGTAATAGTACTTTAACTTAAGTATGATTCTTCAGTACTCTTTCCAGCACTGGTGTTGGGTGATTGTTCAAATCATTAGCTACCTCCACTTTGACTTTGATAGTGTGCAGTCCTGTAGCGTAGTGCATTGGATCCCAGAGCAGCACATATAGAGGACCTCCAGCGCTGACTGCTTTCCCCAGTGTAACTCCGTCCACGCTCACGTACACGGCTGTGATGGGGGATTCAGAGAAAGCAAGGACCCTGCAGAAGCCCAAACAGGACACAATGAGTGTGCAGTCAATGCGTGAAAGAACACACAGAACATGCGTGTAGGAAAATAAGCAAGAGCACAAGGTTTGGATGAGAGACGGTAATGCTTCATTAGCCAATGCTTGAGCACTTGGAGGTTTAAGAGGACACACACAGAGACACCTGATGTGAGTGGAACTGCGGATTCGACCCAGAGGCTCCACTCCCGGTTGCAGGTACTGTGCGTCTTTGGGGTTGGTAATCAGCATGGCGGGCCAGTCCTCAAACGTCAAGTCAGAGAAGCTGAACAGGTCATGGTCGAAAGCCAAAATCCTGTACCTGAACCCAGGGAGAAAAGCTTTTACAACACAATTGAGTTTTGAGTTTATTGCCATATCAGCTTTTATGGCTTTTTCATGGCCAATTTACAAACATCATTTAATAAAACACTCGTACTATAATAAAAAGTGTTTCATAACAATAACAAGACATCAACGACAAATAATACATAAAAGAAGAATAAAATCGAAAGCAGTTTTTTTAAAGGAAAACTTTTTTAAAACAGGCTCATTTTATGACTGCTCCACACTTAAACAGTTGAGATTGACCTATTTTTAATCCATTCAAGCTCATCTCCAGATCTGGCAGGACCATTTTTAGCTTAGCTTAGCATAAATCATTAAATCGAATTAGACCATTGGCATCTTGCTCAAAAATGACCAAAGGTTTGATAATTTTCCTATTTAAAGCTTGACTCTTCTTTTTCATCATCTTCTACTACTTCTTCTTCTACTACTACTTCTACTACTATTACTACAACAAATACTATGACGACTACAACTACTACTTCTACTTTTTCTACTACTTTTATGATGACAACGACTACTACGACAATGACTACTTCTACTACTAAGATGACAACGACTACTGCTTCTACTCACGTACTATTATTATGACTACTACTACAAGGACTACTACTACGACTACTACTATGTCTTATTCTAATTCTATGATGACCGCAAGTACTACTACGACGACGACTACTACTACAATTACTTCTATTTTTTTTACTTCTACGAGTACTACTACTACTATGACGACAACTACTACTACAATGATGACTACTACTACTACAAGTACTATGACGACTACTACTATGACTACTAATACTTCGACTACGAGTACTACTACTATGACGACTTCTATTACTACTACGACGACGAATACTACAACTACTACTACTTCTACGACAACTACGAGTACTACAACTATAATGACAAATACTACGACTACTACAACTACATCTACTACTACGATGACAACTACTACTACTTTAACGACGACTACTTCTACTACTTCTAAGACGACGACAACTACTGCTACTATTACAACTATGACTACTACTACTTCTACTTTTACTTCTACTACGACAACTACGAGTACTACTACTACTACTACTACAACTACCCCTACTACAAGCACTACTACTACGACTTCTACTACTATGAATACTACTACAACTACTTCTACTTCGAGTACTACTACTATGACAACAACGACAACTACTACTACAATGATGGCAACTAATACTTCTACTACTACATCTACTACTACTATGACGACAACTACTACTACTACTACTACTACAACAAGTACTACGACGACGACTACTACTACTACGACTACGAGTACTACTATGACAACTACAACTACTACTTCTTTTTTTACTACTTTTATGATGACAACGACTACTACGACAATGACTACTTCTACTAAGATGACAACGACTACTGCTTCTACTCACGTACTATTATTATGACTACTACTACAAGGACTACTACTACGACTACTACTATGTCTTATTCTAATTCTACGATGACCGCAAGTACTACTACGACGATGACTACTACTACAATTACTTCTATTTTTTTTACTTCTACGAGTACTACTACTACTATGACGACAACTACTACTACAATGATTACTACTACTACTACTACAAGTACTATGACGACTACTACTATGACTACTAATACTTCGACTACGAGTACTACTACTATGATGACTACTTCTATTACTACTACGACGACGAATACTACAACTACTACTACTTCTACAACAACTACGAGTACTACAACTACAATGACAAATACTACGACTACTACAACTACATCTACTACTACGATGACAACTACTACTACTTTAACGACGACTACTTCTACTACTTCTAAGACGACGACAACTACTGCTACTACTACAACTATGACGACTTCTACTTTTACAACTACTACGACAACTACGAGTACTAATACTACTACTACTACTACTACTACTACTACAAGCACTACTACTACGACTACGTCTTCTACTACTATGAATACTACTACAACTACTTCTACTTCGAGTACTACTACTATGACGACAACGACAACTACTACTACAATGATGGCAACTAATACTTCTACTACTACATCTACTACTATGAAGACAACTACTACTACTACGACGACTACTACTACGACTACGAGTACTACTATGACGACTACTATTACTACTACTACGACAACGACCACTACTACTACAATTACTACGAGTACTACGATGACAACTACTACTTCTACTACGATGACGACAACTACTACTACAATGACTACTACGAGCACTACTACTACGATAATGCTGACGACTACTACTACGTCTTCTACTACTTCTATGAGTACCACTACGACGACTACTATGTCTACTACTACTTCTACTATGACGACAATGACGACGACTACTACTACTACTACGATGACAGATAAAAAGTGTTGTCTGATAACATAAAAATTAGAGCATTGCAAAAGTATATGTTTGACAATTACCTTGCTATTACAATTTTGACTAGATTTTAGAGCATCTTCTCCTTTGAGTAGACGTTCATGAGTGAGTCTAGTGTGACATCTTGTCTAAATCATCTCATCATGTCAAAACTCCCTTTTTGATTAGTAAAAATGTTAAGTAACTATAAATGAGATTTTCTCAGTATTTGGACTTGATGAACCCTCAATATCCAGATATTCAAATAGTTGCATCTCAGCCAAATATAGTCCTACCATAACAAACCATACAAAGCTTATTTACTTGCCATTCAGATGATCTTAATTTTTAAAAATGGACACTTATGACTGGTTTAGTGGTCTATGGTCACATATTTACATTTTCCTGAGCGTGGAGCTGGTTCTCCATGAACTCACCTGCGGTTGTCCATCCAGTCTCCCAGCTCTAACTCCAGTGTGCCTCCTTGATGTCGACTGTGCAGAGCCGGCATGAAGCCTCCAAGTGTGTGTAGGTGCCCGCACAAATACGCCACAGCTGTACTGTAACAAAATAACAAAAAAATTATAATAATTGGCAGAATATGATGTGTTTGCACTTAAACTAATAGTCTTATAGCATGCAATTGTACAGACTGTATACAATATAAGATATAATCTGCAGTTTAGTGGTGCTTATCTTTATATTATTATAAATATTTAATATTCAAATAAATTGCACTGAATGTGATGTTTGCATATATCTATGCATTAAAGGGATACTAATTTGTACTCGCTGTTTCAGTACACCAAATATATATTGAAGAATGTTGGAAATTAGTTTTATTATTTTTCCTACTATGTATGTCAATGGCTACCATTTTCCAACATTCGTAATCTCGTCTTTGTGTTTAACAGACAAAGAAACCCAAAGGTTTGGCAAAACCTGAGTGTGAGTGAATGATGAATAATTACATTTTTTTTGGGTGAACTATCCCTTTATCGGTCAGGCCAGAATACAAAAGGAATCATACTGTATACTAGGCTTTAAAAGGTAGGTCAGATGACCAGATAAACATGGCATTTGCAATGACACTTGAAAGTTGTCCCAAATTTCAGACGGCTGCCTCAGACAATCCACACATTCTGATTTATATCGCCCACAATCATTTTAAAGTATTTTTACTAATATTAAACAGCCTTTTTATAAAAGCAAGTGTTGATGCAAATTATGATTTTAGGATGAAATAATTATAGGGATTGCCAGGGTAGTGAAATGACTTGTTTGAAAGATTCTTAATTCAAAGCATTTAGTGGTGAACAGAGTAGATATACACTACCTGACAAACGTCTTGTCGCCTATCCAAGTATTAGGAACAATAAATAATAACTTGACTTCTAGTTGATCATTTGGTATCAAAATAAAATATGATCATACCTTGGTTTTTAATTATTTAATTAGGACTGTAAGGTCTGACTTTGCTTAGACAAAAGTATTTTCACTAACAGAAATAATGTACAGTATAGAATATAAAGTCATGGTGCAGTGGAAAAAGAATTAATATTGTGTATAACTCCCATGAGCTTGGAGGACTGCATCTATACATCTCTGCAATGACTCAAATAACTTATTAATAAAGTCATCTAGAATGGCAAAGAAAGAGTTCTTACAGGACTCCCAGAGTTCATCAAGAGTCTTTGTATTCATCTTCAATGCCTCCTCTATCATCTTACCCCAGACATGCTCAATAATGTTCATGTCTGGTGACTGAGATGGCCAATCCTGGAGCACCTTGACCTTCTTTGCTTTCAGAAACTTTGATGTGGAGGCTGAAGTATGAGAAGGAGTGCTATCCTGCTGAAAATTTTGCCCTCTCCTGTGGTTTGTAATGTAATGGGCAGTGCTCAAATATTTTGTTACCGTTGGCTGTTGATGGTGCCATCTACTCTGCAGATCTCTCGCATGCCTCCATATTGAATGTAACCCCAAACCATCATTTTTCCATCACCAAACTTGACTGATTCATGTGAGAATCATGGGTCAACACAGATTCCAGTTGATCTTCTGCAGTATTTGTGATGATTGGGATGCAGTTCAACAACAACAAAAAAAAAATCTACCTTCTGTCATTTTTTCAAATGATCAACTAAATGCCAATTTATTATTTGTTGCTCTTAAAACTAGGATCGACGACAAGACTTTTGTCAGGTAGTTTACACAGTAGTCAACAGTGGATTGAAGTGGATCAAAAAACTTTCTAAGACAAGAATAGGAGTTAACTAATAGGTTTAGGACAACTTTGATGAAAAGTTTTGATCCACTTCAAATGCTGACCACTGTGAAAAAAAGCGGAGCTGTACATTCAGGTTTTATTTTTAGCTGCAAATGCACAATAATTTGTAATATTAGTTTTGCATGGACGAAAACTCACAGACAGAACTCGTTTCCTCAGTGTATTTATACATATAGACTTCCTGCTGTAATTATGTTAACGTACACTACCATTCAAACATTTTCAGACATTAAGACTTCCTCAAAGAATATACTGAATTAAACAACAGTAAAGATTGGATTCAACATATTTCTCATGGAGTTCTATGAATTGATGACTCCTGAAATAATATTATCACTTTTTTCACAGAAATATTCAACAGCACAACATTTTTCGATAACACTGACCACTGAATTATATATAATATTAGATTAATTTGTTTGAAGAGTCATGTGGTACTGAAGACGGGAGTAATGTGGCTGAAGATCCAGCTTCACACGAATAAATTACACTTTAAGATAGATTTTAAAAGAAAATGCTCCATTTAAATTGCAATAATATTTCATAACATTACATTTTTGATCAAATAATTTCTTTTTTGAGTGTTATTACACCCAACATCCCTTGTATTATTGTAAATAACTTTTATTCCAGCATTTCCCAGCTATTTCAGTTTTTCCTGCTGCTCCATTATTGTAATTTAATATAATTTCAGATAAGCCCGTAAGAGAGTAGAACAGAAAAAAGGACAAAACTATAGAAAACTCGTTCACTTTCTATAATAATCACATGCATTTTTCAGTCAATAATTAGCTGAAATAAGCTTCAGGGTGGACCAGACCTTCTGCTTTTCAGTTCTGGCTGTGCAAGAATACCCAAATCAGACATAAATGTGCATAAAACAGCATATGTGATATCAGTGGGAAACAAGCGACAGTGTTATTGCTTGATTTCTCCAAACCTCATGAGCTCTCGGATTCCTGGGGAGGGGGAGATGACAGTGGATGTGGTATAATGTCCAAACCAGATGGACTTGTTACTGCTCAGGCTCTCCTCTCTGAAGGTCGCCAACATGTCCATCTGAGACTATGGGGAATGTTCAGAATTCAGTCCAAAGACAAACCATCACATTTACAGTGGGAAAAAAAAAATTCAATGAATCTCTCCTACCTCATCAATAATCCCAAAGAAGTTATAAGGCCGTTTTGGTCCCGGGACCAGAGTGGCATCAGCACAAATAAATGAATAGTTCCCGAAGGGAGTTCTGTGTACGTAGTGGAAGGATCCTACTTTCTGATTGGCAGAGTACTTCCTACATATTCAGGAAAGAATGATAATTAAGAAAAAAAAATTTATCTTGTATGACTAGTTTGAATAGGTGCATTGACTTAAAGGGTTAGTTGACTAAAGAATGAAGAAATTTGGTAATTAAAGGGGACCTATCGTGCAAAAAAATATTTTTTAAGGGGTTTAAACACAGTTGTGTGGCAAACGTCTGCGAACAGAGCTATAACCAGCTTCTAATAGTAAACATTTATTACTTTTATTTTTTTTTATAATCACACAGTCTAAAACAGTCTGCAGAAACACTTTGATTGACATTCTCCCTTTGTATGATGTCATTAGAGGGGGAAAGCCACACAAATTTGTGATGACTTCTGCCTCATTAGCATAGGACCCTAGTCTTGTTTTTAAATCTGCCATTATGCTGACACATAGGCATTTGTAGCTCCGCCCTCTTTTGAAAAGACCATAGTCTAGTTTTAATTTAAAACAACAGTCACCAAAATGGCACAATTAGAATCAAAGGACTTAAAAGGGTCAATTTCAAAGAGTCATAAAACATTACTTGTGTGGTATTTTGAGCTGAAACATCACATACACTCTCTAGGGACATCAGACTTTTCTGAACACAAATAAAGATATTTTAGATCAAATGTAAAAGCTCTCTCATCCTTCAACTATAGTTGACTTCAGTGATTCAACTATAATAATACTATGTGCCAGGAAACAAACTGTAAATATGACTTGGTTTCAAAGCTTTCGGTTGCTTTTCTAGACTTTGAATGTCTCGAGATCATTGTTGTATAGACCATTTTGAGGGATGTAAACAATAACAATGGTCCCAACGTATTTCCTGTTTTACTTTTTTAATTTTTATACCTTCCGAAAATCCAAAGAGAGCTACAAATTGATAATTAATATTATGATTGCTGTTTTAACATCAAGTTATGATTGAATTGCCTCTTGTTATAGTTATGGAATAGTTTGATAACAAGCAGTAAATGTTCATGGGCCAATGACATGACCACATTGAAATGGTCTAGATGGAGGATGAGAGAGCTCCAGGATTTCATCTAAAATATCTTCATTTGTTTTATAAAGATGAACAAAGAATTCAGGGGTTTGATACGACATGAGGGTGACAGATTAATGACAGAATATTCATTTATAGGTGAACTAACCCTTTTATGTAAAGTCAAAATGAAAAAATGTTGACCACAATGTGTGTGTGATTTAATTTGTTGTTTTAACAGTGTGCAGGCTGATATTATCACGTATGTTTTGCAGATTAGAATGTAGTCAGAATGACCACACTATTAAAGTTATATCTATGAATATCTACATTTTTTAAATATTCATATTATAATTTAACAGATTGCACAGAATGCTTTTCCTTTGTCAAAAATGCTATCGAACCTCTGAATGCGGTTTCCTGAATATTAGAGTTTTATTATTTTATACAACAGCTGAACAAACTGACATTAAATGTTAAGCGAATTATGTTCCAGACAAAATATTGTCTGCTTTTTTGTGCCTTTTTCACCAACCTGTGCAAAGCATTTGTGCATTTCTTTATAACTCTGCAATGTCTCGTTCCTGAAATAACCTGTTTTAGAAGGATTCATTTTAGCCAATGATTCAATGTTGCATAGCTTAAAGTAATAGTTCACCCAAAAATGAAAATGTCCTCATCATTTACTCTCATTCACTCGATGAATTTCTTTCACAAAACAAGAAATTCTGAGGAATGAGGAAAAGCAGCCATTGACTTTCAGAGAAAAAAAAAATACTATGGAAATCAATGGTTACTGGTTCACACCATTCTTCAGTATATCTTCCTCTGTGTTCAACTCCAACAGGTTTAAAACAAGTGGATGAGCAAATGATGGCAGAATTTAAATGTTTGGGTGAACTATCCCTTTCTTTTTATTTAATCAGCCGTTTTGAATGAACTGTGAATGTATTTTTATTAAGACTTGTTGCCACCTATTGGAGGTTTAGTATAATTTATTTATCATGGAAGACCTAAAACAGCAAACCTTTAGCAAAATTACTGTTATCAAAATATTTGCCAATATTGCACACTTCTTTTTTTTAGAGTAAGACAAACAATTAAAAAAAAAACTGTGTAAACAACTCTTTTAAAAAAACTAAACAAATAGTTCAGTATGACCATTAAAAGGGCATTTTTCACATTCAATATCAAAAAATTCTTGTCATTTTAATACTCCTACATTTGTAATATTAATACTGACCTGTAATAATTGTTCACACTCTCCAGAGAAATGATATTAAAGGCATCTGTGGAGACAAAGAGAGAAAAATCAGTGGAGATTTCCTGGAAATGGAAGAGGAGCGGGGACAAAATAACTGATAATGGAGCTCTTATTACATGTCTGGCAGCTTTCGTAATGTAACACCAGTTACAGGACCGGTGGGGAAATGGGATAATGGGAATAGAGGAAAAATTATATAAGAGCTATGGGGGGAGTTCATTAGAGAGCTTTATTAGGCTGATGCTTTCTCTGTAGCTAAATATATTAATTTGCCATCTGAAATACCCCATGAAACAACTGCTGCAGTATGAATGTTTTATCGGTTAATATTAAATCCTGTTGATCCAAATGATCCATTTACCTACATATGTGGTTAATTAGATGAGTTGTGATTCTGTTGCACTCTATATATTATGTTCAGTTTTAATTTTTGTATTCGTCATTGGAAATGTAACAAGGGATTTGCAGTCTGGAGTTGGAAGTCTATGTCAATACAACAATGCAGAATGACTGAAATGTTAGTCTTTTTTAATAATTATATTTTTTGGGTTTGTTTCACCTTTATTATTTATCTCAAAAAAGCTATCATATAGTGTCTGAAAACTTAAAATACAGGGCTAAATGACTTCAGTTTTTAATTTTGAAAATGTACTGTTTGAATCAGAAACCTGAGGTATGGAAATAAACACCGTGAAAATTCATCTAACGATCTTCTTTTGTGTTTGACTGACTACATAAAAACAAACAAAAAAAACAACAACTTATGGATATGATGTGGAATATCAATTTGTAACTGTGTTATAATGATTAACTAAAATAAAACCTATTAAAAAATGTTTTTGATCATTAAAATAAATTTTAAAATACATATAAAAAGTAAAATCAGAATTAAAAGTACTAGAACGATTAAAACTGAAATAATAAAAATGTTAAAACATTAACATAATTAAAAAGAAAACTGAATATATTTAAAGTAAAATAATAAATAATAACTCTGTTGCGTAAATGAAAATTGATTTAATTGATTATGGGTGTTCTGTAATAAGACTAATGAGCAATAGCCTCATGAAAGCAAAGTGGTTATTAATCCTCCTGAAGTTTGTTCTTGTGTCAAAACAAGCCGGCAATATCCTGTTTAACAGAGCTGGGCTTCATTTCAAGTCATTAGTGTGACATAACCGTGTCCAGCTGTCTTCGCTCAATCGCTTTAATTGTTTTATTGCCAACAGACACTGGGACAAAGATGGACAATAATTGTTCCTGACCAACAGCGATGTGCAAAGTGGAAACTTAAATTTGGAGCTTTATTTAGATCTCCCACCAAACTTACAGACACTTCTTTTACCAACTGTGGACCAAACCGACAATAGAAAACAATAGTGAAAAGTGTCATCAGGTAAATTTTTGGTTTCCTTTAACTTGTAATATGAAACCGTCAGTTCACAAAGAATGCTAACGCTGTCATTCCTGCTCAATCAGCGATACTCGCTCAACCAGTTATGTGATTTTGGGCCAGGACTGTCTATTTTAGGCTCAAATTAGTGGCTAAAGTATTTGAACGTGTACTATTGCATTTGTATAGTTTTGAATGATCTTCTTACGCTCTATTGATGGCAGTTTACTTGCATTTTATTGTAAAAGATACTTTGCAAAATATTGTAGCAATCTTTTTCTTTGAGGTCCACGTGGAGAGATCAGGCAATCTGTTTGACAACATTCATTCTGTTCGCAACTTCTTAAAGATATAGTACGCCTCAAATAATAAAAAAACTATTAAAATTCATAATTTATCCCCCTCATGTCATCTGTGGTGAATATGCCCTTATTCTTTAACCAAATAACCTGAGCTGTATTAAGCAATATTCTGGCTCTTTCCAGCTATTCAATGGCAGTGAATGGCGCCCGAGTTTTTAAAGCTCTAAAAAAGCGCATTTATTCATCATGAAAGTAATCCAGGTTAATGAGTGCATTCTGGAGCAAAGTGATGGGGTTTTTTGTAAGAAAATATTTAGATTTCCATTAATTATTAATATTATTGGCTTTTCAGTTGCAATGTATGGCATATGAAAATCCTGGATAGAGAAAAGCTAAATCTAAAGTTTAGCCAAAACAACTCAATTTTGTTTACAAATCGCTCTTAAAAATAATGTAGCGCAGCTCTTAAACATGTGTATATAGCGATTATTAGTAACCATTGTTAATATCAATGCAAAAAACCCTGATTCACTTTGAAAGTCATTCATTAATCCTCTAGAGTCAAACTGATTTCTTTAATGATGGGCGGATTCATGTTTTAGAGTTTCAAAAAACTCGAGCACCATTCACTGCCATTCAAAAGCTGAGATATTATTTAAAAGGCACAATTAAAACATACCACAACCACTAGGAAAGTGTTAAATATTTAGCTGACTAATGTACTTAAATCATCCCAAATGTTTCAAAGAATGTTCAAATCCAAAAAAATTAGCAATTTTAACTAGTGACACGTAGGCATGGGACGATAACAGTTTTAAAAAATGTTTGATAAAGGTATACCGCTGTTTGGAAAAGTCAAGGTTTTAAAACCGTCAAAACTTTCTGCTATACCATTCCTAAGGTATATGTTAAACTTCTTTATTAAGGTTTTTTTTTTTTTTAGAACAACATCTCCAGCAGAAAAGATCTCCAAAGATGCTATTTTAAATTGTAAACAAATCTGTGTTTTTAAAACTAGTGAAGACAGCAGAAGTCAATAATTTATTTTTATTATTTAGCCGGACATGTTTACTGCTCCAAAACATTATAAATGTTTCTCAAAATAAAATATATTGTGTTTAAAAGGGGAAAAGTTGTTGTTTTTACCCAGACATTTAACATTTAAAAATAACTTATTTTAGAGCAGTAATCACAATACCGTAATATTTTTATCCAAGGTTATTATACCGCCAGAATCACCGGCCCATGCCTAGTGACACAATCTCACACACCATCGATTTCCACATTTGTTTTACCATTGTATTGTATTGTTGTGAATACACGCCCTCTAGTGGCAAAAATGACATACTGTGCCTTTAACATGACCCAGATTATGTCCACCTAACCTAATACGCCTAGGATGGCTTGAGGTGGAGTCAATTACGGAATTCATTCATGAACTATTCTGTTTAAAAATTTTGTAAACCAAATACTCACCATGGTTTCCGCGAATGTCAATCCATTTTGTGCGTTCCAGCACCCGAGATCTTTTCAGGACGTTGTGGTAGGCCTGCCATTCCACTTCATGTTGAAGAGAGCCCATTTTACTCTCAGTCTTTGCATCTGTCAAGTCCCCTGTTCAATTAAAATACACAAGTTTGTGAGTGTCATTATATTTCATGTTCATATAAAATCTAATTTGACAATGTACAGTTGAAGTCAAAATTATTATAATTTTTTTATTTCTTTTTAAGTATTTCCCAAATGATGTTTAACAGAACAAGGATTTTTTTCACAGTATTTCCTATAATATTTTTTCTTCTTGAGAAAGTCTTATTTGTTTTATTTCGGCTAGAATAAAAGCAGTTTTTAATTTTTTTAAAAACTTTTAAGGTCAATATTATTAGCCCCTTTAAGCAATTTTTTTCGGATTATTTACAGAACAAACCACTGTTAAACAAAGCCTTTAAATGTCACTAAAAACTGAATACTAGAATCTTGAAAAAATATTTAGTAAAATATTACTTACTGTCATCATGGTAAAATAAAAGATAAAATAAATCAGTTATTAGAAATGAGTTATTAAAACTATTATGTTTAAAAATGTGTTGAAAAAAATCTTCTCTCTGTTAAACAGAAATTGGGGAAAGAAATATACAGGAGGGCTAATAGTTCATCTCACCTGTGGCCAGCACAAGATCAGGTTTAATGACGTCAATAGTGTCAGTGCAGAACTTCTCGAAGTCTGGGATGCGCCTTGGATCGTGGAAACGGCTGATATGGATGTCAGACACCTGCACAGTGAAACCAGCATTGTTGGAAAGCAGATAATAATAATGATGATGATGATGATGATGATGGGGCAAATAGCAGGCCTGTGTGTAGTTAACAGTGAGTGCTGGAAATCTCACACATAAAGCATAGCTATTTATAGAACAAGTGTCAGTGGCATATTGCAGAAGGCATCTCTTATGTGCCAGTCTGTACACAGCTGAAGGTTTAATGTTGTATCCTTCAATTTATAGCACAAGGGTTTTATTCACACCAAGCAGACAGATCAGAAGCGACACTTTTTCTTTACAAGAAATCAAAAGGTACCATATATATAGATTCTGTAGTATGTATCTATCTGTCTGTCTGTCTGTCCACACACGATGTGACCAATATAATTGTTAGCTACAGCCCAGACATTAAAGAACATTTTAAATTAGAATTGCATAAAAATATACTATAAATAAAACAATGGTGATTTTATACAAGTTTATCAATATCATGCGTCTTAAAAGGTCAAATCTGAGTGATCCGAGTTTGAAGTAATATTTGAATAACTAATAATCATCTTTCCTTGGTCTTGTTAGGCAGGTTTAAGACATGTTTGTTGATATATTAACACACATTTTACTCAAAAACATAAAGAATTTTTTTTTAAAGATGCAACTCCAACCTCACATATGATTTTAATGACACAAAGGCGCAAAACCACTATACAGATCAGTGGGCACTGCTAAAAACCCGAATAAGAATTGACATTTAAAATAATACATGCATTAATTTGTAAACAAAAAGCACATTATGAGATTTCGTTTGCTAAAGCTCTATACAAGCTGTCTTTAAAATATTTATAAATACTGAAATGTGAAATACTGAATATATAATGAAGCATAATGAATATAATATAATATAATATAATATAATATGACATAATATAATATAATATAAATTAACATAATTTGACATAATATAATATTAATGAATATTATTTGACAAAATATAATATAATATAATATAATATAATATAATATAATATAATATAATATAATATGACATAATATAATATAATATAATATAGGCCTCACGGTGGCACAGTGGGTAACACAATCGCCTCAGCCTCGGTTGAGTCAGTCGGCTTTTCTGTGTGGAGTTTGCATGTTCTCCCTGCGTGGGTTTCCTCTGGGTGCTCCGTTTTCCCCCACAAGTCCAAAGACATCCGCTATATGTGAATTAGCGAATATGTGAATGGACTAAGCCGAAAAGAAACTGAATGAATGAATGAATAATATAATATAATATAATATAATATAATATAATATAATATAATATAATATAATATAATATAACATGAATGAATATAATTTGAAATAATAAAAGTATAACAATAGAATAAAATATAATATAAAATAATAATTTGTGAACCACAAAAATAAATCAGTTAAAGAAATAGTTTGGCCAAAAATGCAACTTTACTCACTATTTACCTTTGAACACAAAAGTAGATATTTTGAAGAACGTTTGAAACCAGTAACCACTGACAGCGATAGGAAAAAAACGAAATACTGTAAAAGTCAATGGTTAATACAGGTTACCAGCTTTCTTCATATTTTGTGTTTGTGTGTATGTGTGTGTTCAACAGAAGAAGAAGAAACACACTCAAACAGGTTTGAAACAAGAGGGAGAGTAAATGACAGAATTTTCATGTTTTGGGTGAACTATCAATCCCTTCAAGGCAAATCTAAGGAGGCCTACCACTGAACTCGCGTTACAAATTTTAATATACATAATTACAATAAAACAACGTCATACTTGATTACTCTAGACTTATCACGGTAACGCAATAGTCTTCATGAAAATAAAATGTCCGTCTCATATTTGATCCAGCACACCATATACCCTTTTATCATTTAACGTTACTCTTATATCATTATACATAGTCCTGATCATAACTACAGTTTACAAAGCCCTACTGTTCACACTTGATGTCCTGCTACATACTACAATATTCAGCCATTAATATTCTACAACATGACAGCCCATAATCCTCCATATCGGAGCGAGAATACATTATTATGGCAGAACGCAAAATAAAAGCCGTCCTCCAATCCATCACATGGTCGGCCCGTTGACAGTCTAATGACCGGTGTGTTTTGACCTCCGCTCACCTGCACGAACCAGAAGATGTTGTCCCGCTGTCCGCCGGGGTGCGGAGGGCCGCCGCTGCGCCCGGACTGGGGGAATAAGCTGCGTTTCGGGTGCCAGGCGCCGTCATAGCTGTCGAAGAGCCAGGAAGTGAAGCAGGCGAGCAGCAGCCCGAGGACCACCAGAGCCGCGAACAGCCGGAGCATCCTGGAGGAGTCACCGAGAGCCCTGCTTCATGCCGGAGGAGCACTCACACTGCCGGACATCCCCGCAGAGCCGGTTTACTGAGCGCCAGCGGAGCAGCAATGGACGAGCAAATCAGCGCTTAGTATTCGCCAACATCATCCATCGGAAACTTCCGGGTGGCGAGATTCTGCTCACGTAAATACACAGGAAGGGAAGAAGGGATAGAGAGAATGGACATGAGGGGCGTGGCTTTGGTGCGCGCTCTCGGCCCGGATGTTGCTGCTAACGCGTTTACGTTTGATTGGATGATATTTTAAATGTTAAATCTAATTAAATTATAATAGACCATTTTGAGAGATGTAAACAATAACAGTGGTCCTAATCTATTTCCAGTTTTATGTTTAATTTCCATAGCTTCTGAGAATCCAAAAGGGTCCACATATTGATATAAAAAATGACTGAATCAGTCCTTGTTACAGTTCTGAAATAGTTTGACAGGCAGGAACTGAAATGGTTTATAGATCTTAAAGAATGTCTATCATAAATAAACTCGCTATAATGTTGAACTGAGAAAAAAATACTAATAATAATTACGCTACAAGTAATTACTATTACTGTATGCAATTATTTATATACAAATTGATTATAATCAGGACACTGGAAATTTAGCAGATAAAAAAACAACAAAATTTGCTCATCCACGTGATAAATAGGAAATATAAATAACTCATTTTCGGCCAAAAAGTTACTGCCTTTTTCCTTTGCACCGCAGTATTTGTAGGCTGTAAAAATAAATCTGAGAAAGATTTACAAAATAACTAATATGAATGACAAAATATAAATACTAAGCTATAATTAAAGTATAAATATAAAAAGTTTTCATTTAAACAATAGTTGCATAAGCTTAGTAGATTAAAATGATGTTGCTAAACTGCAACTGAAATAAAAATAACCATTAAAGCTAATTCAAAATATGAATAAACCATTTCTGTAGCATTGAAGTAATTTTGTTCAAGTAAACGCATGTTTGAATAAGTGTTGTTCTATATTAAATTATATAAATAAAATATTAAAATTGAACCAAAAAAATAAATAAAATGTTTAATATACAAATATTTGACTAAAATTAAAATATATCCCTAAACTAATATTTAATTACAAAAGTTGAAAAATAAAAGTTTCCTTTAAATGGAATACATTTAGTAAACCTCAAATCTAAAAAGAGAACTAAAATAGCACTGGTGCATGAAGGCGTTTATTTGAGAAAATCATGTAATAAATGTCAGTCAGCCTATGATCTTCACAAAATAAACACTTTCAAAGTTGATTTCGGTTTTAAATAGCCTATAATTGTACCCCAATTAGAAATTTAATATTTTAACATGCATCAAAAAAAAAAAAAAAGAATTTTATCATTATAAAATATCTTCAAGTTGTGTTCCCACTTTGTGTGTAGAGTAGGTAGTTAAATATATAACACAGTTATTCTATTAGTAAATAAGATTGAAAACCTTTATAAATCACCATATGGAGACAAGAAAATAAAAACACCAAAATCATGAAAGTCCTTTTAACTTTTCATTTAATTCACAGATGAATTCCTTAATTGTCTTTTTCTGAGGCCACTGTCTATGTCCAAAGAGAAACTGAGCACAAGAGCTGAAGCTCACTGAAATTTAAACAATTATTTTACAGACTCCGAAATGCTTTTAGACTAGAAAACATGAAGTTTTGATGGGCATCCAGGGTGTCCTGGAATGCACCTGATGTCTCTGCCTGTACAGTTCATTTGTACACAACCATTACAAAACAATTTCACCTAACAATTTCATTAATATACAAAAGCTAAATCAGTAAAAGGCTCTCATTTGCCCAAGTCTACCTGAATATTAGTCAAGCACATGACATTTTATGGGGAGATGTGATATTTCATACCGTGATGCATCATTTCCTTTTTTTAAGGAACATAAAGGCTCTTCACATTCTGTGCTCTTGTTTTAAGTGCACGATAAGTACGCGATTGCTTTGTTATTCATGTAAATCTCTGAAACTTCTATGAAGTAGTAATAATGATAATGGCACGTTTATTATTCAAGGTCACTTATGAAACTTCTTGCTTGGATCCCTGGCATGATCCAGCAGCAGCTGACAAGGTGTAAACTGGTTCCCGAAAACCTCCTCAAACCTCCGCATCTTCTCCACCAGTTTGTCTGCACCAAAGCTGTCCACAAACCTGAAGGGGCCTACAAATACAGAAACAACAATGATGGGAATGATGGGAAATTATACACAATTAAAAGTTTTCCATTTATTTATTTTAGATTTCAGTAGATTTGTCTCTATTTTTCCATTTACTTTATATTTATTTTTTATTTTGTGTGTGTTTATTTGTAATAATTTTTTTTAAACGGTGGTTGGCAATAATATTTGTTTATATTTTCCTGTAAAACTATCCTATTTCAGTAAAAGTAATATAAATTTATTATAAATTAAACAATTTGTAAAATAAATGAATAAAAAAAAAAGAACCTCCTAAATCACGATAAATCAAAATAGTATTTATATAGTATATATATAGTATACATAGTATTTGTTCTCCCTACTATGGAAGTCAATGGTTACAGGTTTCCAACATTTTTCAAAATATCTTCTTTATTAACAATTAAAACTCAAACTGGTTTGTCACAAGTCAAGGTTGAGTAAATAACAGCAGAATTTCGATTTCTGGTTGAACTATGCCTTTAAATAAAGTCCAAAAGAGCTCAAATATTATTAATAATTTCATAGAACCCTTCAAAAATAAAAATCAAAACTTTAAGCCTCACCTCCAAGGCAGGGTGGAAAGCCGAGACCGAAAACAGCACCAATGTCACCTTCCACTGGATTGGCAAGGATTCCCTCTTGCAGACACAGAACGGCTTCATTCACAAAACGAGACACCAACCGGTACTGAATATCCGAGTCTGAAGATCTGCGTGTAGAGACACAGACAGAAGAAGACATGAGGATTGAGCACAAATTAAATATCCTACAACAAAACAAACTAGATTTGTCCTAATAAAAATGAATGAAAATACTTCTATTCTAAACAGCCTGTACAACTTACATTGCAGCGTTTGGGGTCAGCTTGTATGCTTCAAGAATCTCCAGAGCTTCAGTGTTCACGTCTCTGCGTTTGAGCCCAGGCTGGTAAACATAGCAGCCTTTGCCTGATTTACGGCCTAATGGTGAAATGAAAAGAAATATTTAAAATGGTAAATATAGTAGAAGTATAGTATAGCTCAAAGTGAGTGTAGATGCCATATTGTATTGTGCATATATGAAAAACAAAGCCATGAAGGATAGACTTAAACTCAAGATATACATTAACACATGCACACTAAAACATTCCTCTTTGTGAGATTTTTAATACACAAATATGATGGGGGTTTTTTTCAAAATATAGACTTGGACAGCTTTTAATTCCCATTGCCAGCTCCATCATTGTTTCGGTCTCAAAGATCCTGGATTACATTTAATTTTGAAAACTTGCAACTTTAAAATTAATATTATGTAATTGAAATCTCGAGAACATTTGATAAATATATTAAAGTTAACAAAAGTTGGAATTTCTTGAACTGTCGCCTCACAGGTCGCTGGTTCGAAGCCGGGCTGGGCCAGTTGCCATTTATGTATAGAGTTTGCATGTTCTCCCTGTGTCCGAGTTTCCTAAGGGTGCTCCGGTTTCCCCCACATAGTGTGTAAGTGTAAATGAGTGCGTAAATGGATGTTTCCCATTACTGGGTTGCAGCTGGAAGGGCATCTGCTGTGTAAAACAACTGCTGAATAAGTTGGCAATTAATTCCGCTGTGGCGACCCCTGATAAATAAAGGGACTAAGCCGAAGGAAAATGAATGAATGAATTTGTTTTCCTATTGGGGTTAGGGTTAATTATATTGTAATTTAGGCACTTACTGTATTATGAACAAATCATGTGCCCTCTTCATATCATATATTTTTACTTAGTATCATGTCAGCAACAAAGGCTATTTTCATGGCAAAAACATTGCATTAACAAATATGCAAACAAAAACCACAAACAAATGAATGCAAAAATAGATACAATTTTTAACGCTAAATAAATACATGATAAAAAGAACATTTTTCCTGGTGACACTTTGCTAAATATGTCCTTGAGTGACTTCAATTCATAAAAAAGCCTTCATGCAGGACAGTCCATTTGAATGTGTTTTACAGCATAAGGAATTTTGCAGAACAAACACAGAGTGAGGTCTTCACCTTTAAACCAAAAGTCATGGGTTAATCTTGTATGTCCAATACGACATCTGGTAATAAAAAAAAAAGTACTTGATCAAATCTTGCGTTAGAATATTGTGCCCTCTTCAAATATGTGTGCGAGTGATGTGCATCTGTATACAAGCATCAAGTCAAGTCTACATTAAAATGCTACCTGTTCAAATACGTCATCAAATAGACAAATAAATTATTACACATTTGAAGTCTCTTTAATCTGTCTATATGGTGACTAGCTTATTTTTGAAATATTGTTAGAGGTCTATTAGATCTTGCCTGACACCCAAATTTTAGCTTTTTTTTTTTAACCAGGACACCTGTTTGGGGATCTTTCAGTCAACTTGCTCCAAGTTTTTGCACAAAAACCTCACAATTCATTGGACTTAAGCAGAAGAAATGTACCTTTGAATCCTTTCTCCACCATAGACTTTAAAAACTCAACATTTCCCCCTCCAAATCTGGAGCCGAAAGCCTTGCCGAGGTCTTCAGCCACATGAGCTGCCACATCAATGCCCACTTCATCAGCCAAAGTAGCAGCGCCAACGGGAAAGCCAAAACCTGTGGTCAGGGAATCCAGCTTTTTGGGGTCAGTGCCTTCCTGTTAGTGGAGTACAGTAGTACAAGTGCATTAGGATGAAGAATGTCAACCACAGCCATATAAAAATTAAAGAGTCACTGGCCACTTGTTAGGTACACTTTGCTAAAACCAGGTTGGTCCCACACTGTTGCCTTAATTTTCCATGGCGTAGATTCAACAAGGTGCTAGAAACATTACTCAGGGTATGTGCCATATCTACATAAATGCATCACACGTTGCTGTAGATTTGTTTTGGTGCACATTCATGATGTGAATCTCAAATTCCAAGCACATCCCAATGGAGATCTGATTACTGTGGAGGCCATTTCAGTTGAGAGACGTCACTGTCATGTTCAATAAACCAGTGTGAGGTGATTTGAGCTTTGACATGACATATCCTGCTGCAAATACCATTGCAAGATGGATACATTTTGATCATAAAGAGTAGACTGCTGTGCTTAAATGATACTGAAGTGTACAAAGAAAACCTCCCTCACAGCATTACACCAGCAGCAGCAGAGCTATTGATAGGAGGCAGGACTGTTCCATGCTTTCACGTTCTTCAGGCCAAATTCTGACACTGCCATCCAAAAGCCATGACAGTAATTGAGACTCATTAGACCAGACAGCCCTTTTCCATTCTTCTTTTGTCCAGTTTTGGTGAGCTCATGTGATTTGTATCCTCAGTTTGCTGTTATTATCTGACAGGAGTATCACCAGTGTGCTACTCTTCTGCTGCTGTAGCTCATCTGCTTCAAAGTTTGATGTGTTGTGCATTTAGGTCTGAGCATTTAGAAATTCTCCTCTGCTTTTTTTTCCACCCACAGAAATGCCACTCACTAGATATTTTTTCCTTCTTCGCCTTTTCTAACCATTCTAGAGATGGTTGCAAGAGAAAATTCCAGTTGATCAGCACAGTTTCTGAATATATCAAGCTTGGTGTATCAACCATACAATATTTAAAGTCATTTAAGTCCCTTTTCTTCAAGTTAAGTTTAAGTTTCACTTTTCATTCTGATGCTCGAGCAGATCTGGATTACATCTACTCTAAATGCACCGAGCTGCTGCCATGTGATTGGCTGATTACATATTTGCATACGCAGCTGAACAAGTGTACCAAATAAAGTGGCCGATGATTATACAATACTTTTTAGAACAGATGTGATTGAAGGAATAATTTAGAATTTAATAGGCAAACCTGCAATATACGCACTGCCTCCGCCAACATGGGAGCTAAACATCTGGTGGTGTAGAATCCTGGTCCATCCTGAAGACATACTTATCAATTAGTTTAATTAGTGAGTCCATAAAGCACACATTTTGGATTGATAGAAATATGCAACATCTCACCCCAACAACAATGATGACTTTGCCCTGCTTCAGGCCGACCGCCACCGCTGAGGCTGTTGTGTCTTTGGAAGTTTTATCAGTGGTGATGATCTCCAGCAGCTGCATCTTGTCCACTGGAGAAAAGTAGTGCATTCCGATGACCTGTAACAAAACACAGTAAAGTGTGAAGATTAAGATCGTCTCAAACTGTCAAACATTTACGGTCAAGAACGTAAAGATTCTTACCTTATCAGGTCGCTTGCTCACAGCTGCAATATCTTTGATTGGTAAAGCAGATGTGTTGGTAGCAAATATGCAATGTGGGGGAATTACCTGCATGGGAAAACATGGCATGATCAAATGCATTTTTTGTATGTAGGAGAATTTAAAATCTCCAACTTGTCTGATATGAACGTACTGCTTCGACTTCTTTAAGGACTTTGTGTTTGATGCTCAGGTCCTCAAAAACGGCTTCAATGATCATATCAGCTTTATTAAAGCCATTGTAGTCTAGCTGCCCCCTTAGGTTGGACAGAAAAGTGTCCCTTTCAAATGATGTTAGGCTCTTCTTCTTTGTTTTGTCATTAAGCCTAAAAATAAAGTAAAATGAAATTATATATGTAAATCTTAAATTAAAAAGGGTTAATTCACACAAAAAAAGACAATTCTGAAAAATGCATTTACTCATGCCATAAGACTGCTAGTCTCTCAAACACCAATGCATTTTTTTTACTGAAACCAGATAAATCACTATTATCGGCATTTGAAGTCCAGGCTAATTTAATTTATTTGTTTCAGTAGATTTAATTCTCACCCTTTAAAGACCTGCTGCTCTCCTCGACTGAGTCCATCCACGGTTGTGTCCTTAAGAATGGTGTGAATGCCTTTATCTACAGTCACTTGAGCAACGCCAGCACCCATCAGCCCTGCTCCCAAGATAGCAAGCGTTCTACAAGGAGAAAATAAACATCCAAGAACAATTCATTTCAATTTATACAGTACAAATTACTATTTTCAGAAACATTTAGTAAATAAAGCTAAATAAAATGGTAACATTGCACTTTCTGTTTGCTTAAAGTAGATTTTTTTTTTTAAAGAAAAGGTATTTAACAAATTGTTACGGAATAAAGAAAATTCTAACTTAATTCTCTTTTTAATCAATCTAAAAATAAATAGTTACTCAATTTTTCAAATAAATGTAATTATGTAGCATTAAATTGATCAAAAGTATATAATAATTAGAATTAGTACAAATAATAAATATATAATATACATTTAATTAACTATCTATCATATATACATGTGTGTGTGTGTATGTGTGTGTGTGTGTGTGTGTGTGTGTATATATATATATATATATCTTAATATTGTATTATTGTATAAATTTATAATTACAAATAAATGCTGTTCTCTCAAACTTTAAAGTAAAAACAAATCCACAACAGAAAGGAATCTGATTATAACTGTATGCAGGAATAGAGTGAGAGAACACTTACTTTACTTCTTTCTCAGGGGTTCCGAATCGATTTTTTTTGCATGTGACTTGACCATGATAAAGGCCAATAAGTGCTTTACTCTCAGAGGTCATTGCTAACTTGCCAAATTGCTGAAATGGAAACAATAAGGACATAATTAGATTATATTATTATACAAAACAACATTCACGTTCACTTTAACAAAAGCCTCTATTAAACAAACATCATAAACTCGATTTACACAAATGCTTTGCTTTAAAAAAAATAATGTTTTGCACCAAATCAGAGATTAAGAAAATCTTTCACGTCACCTGTGACTCAACCAGGTAACCTGCGGTCGGACCTTGCTCTACACCAGCCTTCACACTCTGAGAAAACCAGCAGGTGTCAATGAATGTTTGTTTGTTTATTTATGTTCTAATCCTATATCAGAAGCATAGGCTATATTCATGGCAACACTAGTAAATATTGAATGTATAATTTACATCAATAACAGTTTCATAATCATTACTTGTACAAAATATATATATATATAAATAACAACACTGATAAAAAGCAATATAACTTTTTTGTTTCAATTTGATCAATGGTAAATAAATACTTTAAAATCCCTCCAGAAGACAGTCAATGGATGTAAACTATTATGATGACTGACAACACAAACAGCACACCTCAATTATTTTCAGAGGAGCAGGATACAGTCCCTTAGTCTGCTTCATGACCTTCTTCTCAACTGTGTTGTAGATCTGCTGTCTCACAAATGGATAACTCATGACATAGTCTTGAATTTCTGCAAGGAAATAGACGGATTTAAGATTTAGAGCAATAACACAATGAATTTTTTATCTTGCCCAAGATTTAGAAAAGGAATCGTAATTTAACAAAAGCCCATTTAAAATGTAGCTTCATAATGATTTGTGACAAATAACTGTCTTGAAGTCTGACCATTACAAACACTTACTCTGCATCCAGCCCTTGTCTTTGGCAAGTGTGATTTTCTTCTGAGCAAGTCCTCTTGCAGCCTCCACAGCGACTTCTTCCAAGTATTCAATGGTCCTCTCCTCTGGACTCTTTAATCCAGGCCCTGCATTTGGTTAATTAAGATTAAACATGGCAGGTTCAAAAGTTTGGGTCAGAACAATTTTTTTAATTCTCTTTTTATACTCTTTCTTTACATTTTTTTATATTGGAACAGATGCATTAAATTGACCAAAATGGAAGGATTGTGTGTGTTTTTTTAAAAAATAAATAATACTTTAAATGTTCTTTTTAACTTTTGGTTAATAAAGTAAAGGCTTCAAAAAACGCTTTATACATACTACAAAAACAAAGCAGCACAACAGTTTTAGCATGATATTATCATTTAGTTAAACATATCTTAAGCACATAGTAATAAAAATTAGTTTACATTTTTAGTTTAGAGGATAGTTCACTCAAAGGGATAATTCTCTCATTTATTCATCACAAGTTCCAAACCTGACTACATTTCTTCTGTCGAACACAAAAAAAAAATATACTAAAGGATGCGGGAGAACAACAGCCACTCACCTGCAAAGTTTTTGTTTTTGTCAGTGGCTTTTTTCTTTCTTTCAATAATTCTTTACACTACTTCAACATAATGGGCCATGTCATACACCCAGCGCAATGTGGCGCAAGGCGCGACGCAATTGTTGTTTGCTAGTTTCTGCATGGCGCAAGAGTCGTTTTGATGTTTTGCGCCATGCTGTTTAAATAGCAAATGCATTTGCACTCATACGTATGTTCGCCCAAAGGTGTTCTGGTCTAAAAAAGGAGGCGTGTTAAGGCGCATAGCTGGCGCGTTGCTATTTTGAGAAACTTTAATAGACTATTCTATAGAAGAAAACAAAGCCGGTCTATTGTTCAAAACTTACTTACTTTCATGCCTTCTTCATCTCGGGGGGGATTTTTCAGTTTATTCATAACAATTTGCTTTTGTATAATGTTATTATTTTAGCAGTATTATTTATTATATGCATATTTATATTTGTTTTATTAAAAACAAGCTTAGATTTGCCCACCAGTCAGGTTTTAGACCATATGGGGCATAGCATGTGTATTTGGATTTAACTCAGTTTTTTGAGCACACTTTGTTATTACTGTTCATTTATTCTTTTGCTGGAAATTAAAACTGAATTTAAAAATAGTTTTGAAACAAATCTTTGCGCTTAAAAAACGAAATTAATTATTTAGAGGCTAATGGATGTCTGTGCGTACAAGAAGTTTCCCTATCCACGAGAGTGAAAGTGAAAGTAAACAATGAGGAGGCTCATCTCTCATTCTCGCGCTGTAGATGCTCTGTTTAACTGTTTACTCAATAGTGAAGGGTTCAGTTTTTACATTTACAAAGTCCGTCATGTAAATAGTAAATGCACTATGGCGCGACACAACTGACTCTTAAGGGGAATGGGAGATGAGACTCTGATTGGTTTATTCTCCAAACACACCTATAACTCATTAAGAAAATAAGCTCAACACTTTTAGACCATGCGCCATGGCGCAAAGCGGATTTTTCCATCCTTAAATTAGCAAAAGTGGATTCTGACACACCCTTAATGCGTTTGCGCCCTGCACTTTGCACATGGATCCTCAAAATAGAGCCCAATATCTTTTTTGTGCACAACAGAAGACATTAAAAAGAAAGAAAAGACTTAGAACCACCTGAGTGTGAGTAAATAATGAGGAAATGTTCAATTTAGAGTGAACTACACCTTTAAGTAAACACAGCATTGTTGTAAAGAAATCATTCTATCAAACAGAAAAATATATATCTTCGTGAAAAAAAAACCTAAAACTTATAAATGGCAGAATGTGTGCAGACATCTTACACACGACTGCAAAGTAGAGGATTTGTTTTTACCAAGTGTATCCACCAGCTGATGAACCAGGCCCATTTTCTTGGCTTTATCTGCACGGATACTCCTTCCTGTCAGCATTACATCAAAGGCACTGGGAAGACCGAGCTACACAAAAGCAAGTGTGTAAAACCCACTACAATGAGAACAGATCAAGAGAAATATCATTAATTATGTCAAATTACGAACCATTTTGGGGAGTCTCTGTGTTCCTCCAGCTCCGGGTAGCAGCCCAAGCATGACCTCAGGACAGCCCAGAACAGTCTTCTTACTCTTGGTGGCTATTCTGTATTGACAGGCAATGGCAAACTACAAACACACAAAACCCATCATCAACTTGAGATTTTCTGTAGATTGAGGGTGCAAACTACACAACTACACACACAAACAAATGAGTTACATGCTAGCTAGCATAATCTATAACATGCTAATTCATGTTTAAGTGTTAGCCATTTGTTATCACATGAAACACACAACTTATTACTAGTATAATATCAAAAATGCTAGGAACATGCTAAAAACGGTAGCAATATGCTAACTTATGTTATTATAGTTTAGACATGCTAGGAAGAAACATTATCATGCTAATAGAGCTAAATCGTGCAATTTATATGATAGAATCATGCTAGCAATGTGCTTGATCATGCTAGTATGATACAATATGCTTAAACATACTAAACAAGCTAAAACACATTGGCTTTGGTAAACATGCTAGAACTGTGCTAACAGCATATATATTCATGCTAGCTAGCCAAACCATGTTAAAAATATGCAAGCAACATGGTTTCTTGTACTAATAAATGTAAAAATCATGCTAGCAACATGCTAAAATAAACAAAAAAATGTGCTAATCCATATTTCTTTATCCTAGGTTTCAAACATTCAGGCAAGGCCTTCTTATAGTTACGGAGACCCAGAAGGGACGTGATGTGGGAAAGAAATGGGTGGGAGAAAAAAAACAAAAAACAGTGATGGGAAAATATATATATTTTAAAGTTTTTGCGTTCCCTCGCAAAACTGTTGTTCCACAAACAGTTGCTGTTCACTTCATACATGTCAACCCTCCCGTTTTTGCTGGGATTCTCCCAAATTTAGCCATTCTATCCCACTTTCATCCTATCATTAAGTATTTTCCTATTTTTCTCCCATATTTTTAATCTTTAAAGCACGTTGAAATTAATATAAAAATGTCTGCATTCACTTTCTTTCCATTAAAGCTGTGTCGATCATCACCCTTCATATGCAACCTCTGAGTCAGCGAATACATGTATAAGCGCTGATGGACTGATGTGCTCCATACGATAAACTTGTCCCAAATCAGCTTCTGTACACACCATTTAAAGTGACACCTCTGTTATCAAACAAGTGAAGAGCAGCAAATGAATCTCTCATTTTGTTTCGATAACAGAGGCATTACTTTAAGAATGCTCAGATCTACAATGAAAGCATTCAATTACTTTAGTAACTGTTTGTGCTCATTTAAGAGAAAATTAGTTGTGTTTAAAATAAAACACGCAGGACCGACATGTTTACACATTATTAAGTGTATTTGTCTGTTTAAACAGACACCCAAATCCTAACGTGTCCTGCACTTTAGCTCCTCTTTAAATGGCATGTACAGAAGCTGATCAGTGATCAGTTTATCATGTGGAGCGCGTCCATCAGTCAGCGCTTATACATGCATTCTCTGATTTAGAGGTTGCATATGAAGTGCAATGATCGACGCGCAGCTTTAATGGATAGATAGTGAATGCAGACATTTTCATATTAATTTACGTGCTTTATAGTAGCATTATAGTAATTAACGAGATTTCAAGATTTAAAATATTGGAAAATATCTAATGATAAGATGATAGTGGAAAAGAATGGTAAAATACGGAAGAATCCTGTCAAAAATGGGAGGGTTGATGGGTATGAAGTGAACAGGAAGTGTGAGGGAACGGAAAAACTTAAAAATATATAATTTCCTATCACCAGTTCATTTTTCTCACACCCATTTTTTCCCCCACCATCACATCCCTTCTGGGTCTCCATAAATAGTCAAGTTTCTTGGGGCAAACATTATTTAGTTTATCGTTTGTATAATTAATTTAATGTTTAGTCAAACCAAAGAACTTTAGATCAGAAATTTACAGTAAAGCTCAAACTAAACTTTTATATTTTTTGTTAAATATTTGTTAGTATACATAAAGTCGAACGCAAACTGTGTTTGACATTTGGACAGTAGTCCAAATACTCAGTACTCAGTAGTGATTATTAAACCACACTGAACTGAGCTAAACTGAACTGAACTTAAACACTACAAATTGAACTACACTGTTCCTATTTGCTATGGCCTTTTATGTGAAGCTGCTTTGACACAATCTACATTGTATAAGCGCTATACAAATAAAGGTGAATTGAATTGAACAGCAGTACCTCTAATCCTCCACCAAGGCATGATCCATTAATGGCAGCAACAATTGGCTTAGGAGACTTCTCGATCTTCTCAAACATCCTCTGGCCCTCTTGAGAAAGACCAGTGACCTCTTCTGCAGTCTTACAAGCCTTAATCATGCTAAATGCAGCATAAAAGCAGGAAAGATACTGTATTCGATAATGCTCATCATAACCCACCAGCAGTTAATGAACGTACTGATCCTTACCTGATATCTGCTCCTGCAATGAAGCAGCCGGGTTTGGATGAGATGAGAACAACGCTCTGGACAGCACTGTTCCCCCAAACCTCATCCATAACTTCTGTCATATCCTTTTGCATTTGAACAGACAGTGTGTTTACCTGAATATAACAACAACAACATAAAAACACTCATAATGACACCTGCTGTAATCTAAGTGGGTAAATCTACACCAGTGGTCTCAAACTCAATTCATGGAGGGTCGCAGCTCTGCAGAGTTTAGCCCCAACCGCCTTCAACTCAAAGCTGCTGAATAGTCTCCAGTGGTCTGGAACATCTTGAGTAGTTGGACCAGTTGTGTTTGATTAGGGTTGGAGCAAAACTGTGCAGAGCAGCGGCCCTCCAGGAATCAAGTTCGAGACCTATGATCTACATGGTTTGCAGACAGATTTATTACCTTTGCGGTGGGGTCATTCATGCGGACCACAGCCACATCTCCCTTGACCTCATAGCTTACGTGTGTACGAGCTGAGGAAGTGTCGAAAAAAGACATGAAATTAATAATAACAAGAGCCATCAGTCAAAGTCTTTTATTGTCAATCATGTAAATTATTTTCCAAGATTTTCAGATGTACAGACTGCTTAATCAACAGCAATTTCAAACTTTGGTGGTGTCATGTTGATCAATTTAATGCGTCTTGCTGAATTATAAACCGTGTCTCATTTCAAAGGCTGCATCCTCCGAAGGATGCATTCAAAGTGCACTGCGTCATCGCGACGTGACGAAGTCGGCCTTATTTAAAAAAACTTTGAAGGCTCCTTCAAATGCAGCCTCAAAATCTGTCCTTTGTTTCCCAGGTAATGAAGAACACAACCAGTTGATCCTTCACGGCCTCGAACGTCCCAAGATTGATTGCACGCTGATAACGGCAGCACGCTTTTAAAAGAAAACTCTGGTTTAAATGTATGAATTAGGTTTTTACTTGGATATCTAAACACACGTTATAAACAAAAAGAGCATGACATGTCTTACGAAAGAGTGATTTTATAGAAGGTTTACATGTTTATGTATGGATCAAAGGAAATATATTTCCAGCTTCTGTAAACCTTGATTTGCCTTTAATTCGCTTAAAATAAGTTTTAAAATCACTTTGAAAAAATTCATTACAAATTTTATCAGTGCTTATTAACAGCAGCTGTTACGATTGCCAGGTGACGAGATTCGTCCTCTGTAGGCTAGATCGTCTCATTTCAAAACGCTCGGTTCAGCCTGTGTGGACTTTGAAGGACTCAGCTTTGAAGTCTGCATCCTTCGGGGGATGCAGTCTTTGAAATGAGACACAGCTACAGTATCACTTTTTTTTGTAAATCGTACTCATCCAAAACTGTTGAATGCTCACACATCTTTGAATCCACAAAACTACTAAGCAGCATACCCTTTTACTTAACTTGATGACAATAATTTTGTTTGCACACCGATTCAGCTTATTCTGATCATGTGAATGTTGGAGAAGTAACGCTGAAAATTCAGCTGTCCCATTACAGGAATAAGTTACGTATATATTTTTATTAATACATACATTAAAAAAATAAAAAAAATAAAAATTAATTATAAGAATATTTTACAATATGTTACAGTATTTAAGCAACTGTTAAAATAGAGCTGAATAATTTTGGAAAATAATCTTATAGCTGTTTATATTACTGCATTTGCGATTTAATGAGAGATTATTTTTAAGCTCTTTATCTTCTGTAAGATTCAACAAACACAATAAATCACTGTATAGTCTGACCAACACAATATTAATGTGTTGTGTAAATAGTAACTATTTTAATAAAATCAAAAAATATTTCATAAACAAAAAACATTGTAATTATTCATTTACATGCATGCATGTTATTCAGCAGACACTTTTATCCAAAGCGACTTACAAGTAAGTATAAAAGAAGCACTTTCTAATGCACTCATAAAAGAAGTAACCATTCTTATTCATATTTTACACATAACATTTTTAGGAGTTTATTAAAAACCTGCAAAATCAAATTGGTTGCCACTTTGTGCAAACAAACATCTTGTGCTGATATTAAACATATGTAGCTCACCGGTCCTACTGCACCCAACCCAGTCTAAGCTGGGTTTGAACCAGCGATTCTTTGCATGGGAGTTGGTTGCTCTAACAAGGAGGATAAAGCCCATGGCCTCTAGTACCTGTTGCTAGAGCACCTTTTAGAGGTCAGAGGAGCAAGGTTTACCTACAAAGCACTTCGCTAGCTGGCCTCCATTACACTCATCCCCCTAAACCTCACTCCCATCCCGGACGAGCCCCCCACATGTAACCCACCAGTCCTACTGCACCCAACCTGCTCTGAGCTAAGATCAAAGCGGCTATTCTTTGTATGGTACTTGCTCTAACAAGGAAGCTGTAGACCATGGCCACTGGTGCATGTCGCTAGAGCACCTTTAAGAGGTCAGAGGAGTGAGGTTTACCAGCACAGCACTTCAATTCCCTTCACCAGCTGGCCTGCGCTGCGCTATGCTCTATGATTTCTGTTATTTATTTAGAATAATAATTGTATATTAAAAATAATATTGGGCGGTATATTGGCCAGTACTGGGTTGCGGCTGGAAGGGCATCCGTATGGTGTGGTTGCCTAGGGTGCCATTTAAACTAGAACCGCCACTGGCTAAGATGCAAACATTATAAATATGCCATTTTTGCACATTTTGCTAATGCAAACTAAATTAAATGTTAAATACAAGTTATGCTACATTTTATCATGATACATGTTTGGGAGAAATGTATATAATAATTTCAATAAACCACCAAAAAAAAAAAAAAAACTTACCCATCATGCAAGCAGCAAATTTAAAGGTCCGCCTAGTGACACCTTTATTGGGAGACAAAACAGTAAACAGTGATGTATTTGCAATTGAAACCGATGACCTGTAAGCAGTGAGGGTCAAGTTAGGATAAACCGTAAGATGGTGAAGAAGATAAATCACACACTGCAGAATGTAGACTGTCCTGTAGAGGACATGACTGCTGTAACACAGCCAGTCACACATGAACTTTAACCTAGTTTCCCCTTAACCGACTCTACAACCACAATGATAATCCCAAACAATCCCAATGGTGATTAAAACATGAGGAACTCAGTAAATACTTGTTTGTAAACAAATGTAATATATTAATTGCATTTTAATGATTATCATTGTATATGTACTAGAATCCAAGTAACAGTTAGCAGTTCTCTAGTTTACAAGTTTAAATCAACCTGGTTTATCAACGAGCTGGCCAGAACACTGCAGTAAACGAACATTAATTCATATACGTTTAATTCTCCACTTTAACTACTTACATAGACATTTTGTCATACATTAAGGCAAAGGGACAGTATTAGCACTCTGAATTGAATGGGAACAGCATACCGGTCATTCAAATGTATTGTAATTAATAAAAATGACAATTTAAAACCGCATTTATAAATACTCCCCCTTCGTCGCAGTGTTGTTGGATTATAAAGCACACGCGTGTAAACAGTCCTAAACGTGCATCTGTAGACCTTGAGTTAATTAGCCAGTCGAGCTAAGCTACTTGACTGAAGTGTATGTGGCGATTCACCAAAGTGGTTTATTTACTCGAGCGTCAAAACGAGACACAACAGGGATGAAGAGACATTTATGGAAGGATTGTGAAGGTGTGAAGTACCTGGAAAAAGGGTATATCTTCTGGTTGTGAGTCTGGAGAGGGAACCGAGGGCTCGTACGCCGGCCATGTTTGGAGGTCAATGTGTGTAATGACAGACAGCAGGCGGAAGACTGGAGCAGGAGGAGGAGGATTTCACTGCTGATCACACACTCGCTACCGCTCTTTTAGGTATAATCATATTTTAGCATGTGTAAAAATGAAAAGAAACATGCTTGAAATTATGTATTTTTACCCAGTATTCATTTTACCTCCTCTAAATTACTTTAAATTAAGAAAAGTAATCTTTAGTTCTCAGAACAACACACACAATGTCATTTAGATCTCTCTGTTTTTATGCATAAGCTTATTAAAAATGTTTATAATCATTTTTAAACAACATTTTTAGTGTTTTCTACGATTTTTTTAACGATTTTCATACGAATTTTATGATAAATAATTGCATTTTAAATTAGTTGCGGATCAATATTTTTTAGCGGTTCATTCCGCTGTGGCAACCCCTGATTAACAAAAGGACTAAGCCAAATGAAAATGAATGAATGAATGAATGAATGAATATATGTATACAGTTGAAGTCAGAATTATTTGACCCCCCCCCCCCCCCCCCCCCCAAGTTTCTGTTAAACGGAGAGAAGATTTTTCCCAACCCATTTCTAAACATAATAGTTTTAATAACTGATTTCAAATAACTGATTTATTTTATGTTTGCCATGATGACAGTAAATAATATTTTACTAGATATTTTTAAGATACTTCTATACAGCTTAAAGTGACATTTAAAGGCTTAATTAGGTTAATTAGGCAGGTTAGGGTCCTTGCTCTGTTAAACATCATTTTGGAAATATTAAAAAAATAATAATAATTTTGACTTCAACTGTATAGTTGTAATATTATTGCTAAATTTGTCACCATCTCAATCAATAATTTTAGTTTATTATTATTATTATTATTTCCAAAATATGACTGTATATTTTTAATTAATGTATTGATTTTAAAATTAATTACTTTATTTATTTTAAGTTTATTTCAGCCCATTAATTTGAAACCATAAATGACATTGAGACAATTGCAAATGAAACACATAAAACTAGTTAAGTTCCTTATGCTTTATTTTATAAGTAGATTAAGGAGTTAATTCATGATTGCAGTAACCATAATAAACCTGATATATGCAATCAGTTGCGTTGTTCTGAAAAAGTTGACAGAAAACAATCTGATGAGCATCCACAAGATGGCAAACACGCAATAAAATTATAATAAAAGCGACACAGTATGCTTACTCCTAATGGATGTTGAATCTGTATGATAAATGTACATACAGCACATTCATTCTCCTCTTTCTCTTTACACTATTCTTGCACTATGATGCAAATAATGTTTCATAAATCTGTAGTTCACCTTCATCATATTCTTCCTCATGCACATGCTATTTTAGATGATTTTCGTTCTTCTGCAGAAACCAGATATGCAGTTGATGTCAAAATTATTCACCCCCTTTAAATTTTTTTCTTTTTAAAATATTTTCCAACTGATGTTTAACAGAGCAAGGAAATTTTCACAGTATGTCTGGATATATTTTTTCTTCTGCAGAAAGTCTTATTTGTTTTATTTTGGCTAGAATAAAAGCAGTTTTAAATAAAAAAAAAACATTTTATGGTCAGAATTATTAGTCCATTTAAACTATATCTTTTTTATTCAATAGTCTACTGAACTAACCATCGTTATACAATAACTTGCCTAATTACCCCATCCTGCCTAGTTAACCTACTTAAGCCTTTAAATGTCACTTTAAGCTGAATACTAATATCTTGAAAAATATCTAGTAAAATATTATTTTCTGTCATCATGGCACAGATAAAATAAATCAGTTATCAGAAATGAGTTATTAAAACTATTATGTTTAGAAATGTGTTGAAAAAATCTTCTCTCAGTTAAACAGAAATGCAACTTCAATCTGATTGCAGCTGTATGTTTATTTGTATTATTTTCTGTGGGAAAAAATTATGTTTGTAGACCCAAGTCAATGGTGACCAACATTTTGAAAAGAAAAAAAAAACACATTACAGCAGCATTAAACAGAAATCTGACTCCAATGGTTTAATCCATGGCTTTGGCAATGATATATATATATGTTTTGGGTGAGATCAGACCAAAATAGTTATTATAGTTGTGTATATAATCTACGCCAGTGGTCTCAAACTCCTCAAAACAGAGGGCCACAGCTCTAGTTTAGCTCCACCACCTCCGACTCACACCTGCTGAATAGTCTCTAGTAGTCTGGAGCACCTTGAGTAGTTGGATCAGCTGTGTTTGATTATGGTTGGAGCAAAAGTGTGCAGAGCAGCGGCCCTCCAGGAATTGAGTTTGAGGTTCTGCACTCTTCATATTGTTACCTCAAAAGTACATATTAGCACCTTAAAATTTTAAGAGGTGCACTTTTGTACTTTTTAGGTACTAATACTGTATTTTACCTTTAACTCTGAGAGTGTTGGCCTAAGTACACTGTAAAAAGCAATTAGTTGACTTTACTTTTAAAAAATGAGTAAACCCAAAAAACCTATGTCTGCAAAAATGTGTCAAACAATTTATATGGGTTGGATTTAAACAAACAAATTAAATTTAGTAATGTTCAACTTAATTTTTCACCACTCACCATCATGAACAGCACTGTGGCTGCAGTAGAGTCATTCAGGTTCCTGGGCACCACCATCTCTCAGGATCTGAAGTGGGACATTCATATAGACTCTATTGTGAAGAAAGCCCAGCAGAGACTGTACTTCCTTCGTCAGCTGAGGAAGTTCAACCTGCCACAGGAGCTACTCATACAGTTCTACTCAGCTGTCATCCAATCCATCCTCTGCACTTCAATCACTGTCTGGTTCGGCTCAGCTGCCAAACCCGACCTCCGTAGACTACAGCGAATAGTCCGGACTGCTGAACAAATCACTGGCACAACCCTTCCTACACTTCAAGAACTGTACTCTTCCAGAGTGAGTAAAAGGGCTCGCAAAATCACTCTGGACCCCTCACACCCAGCACACTACCTGTTCCAACTGTTACCGTCTGGTCGGCGCTTCAGAGCACCAAGCACAAAAACAGCCAGACACAGGAAAAGTTTCTTTCCTCAGGCTGTCTACCTTATGAACAGTTAAATATTCCCCTACTGTGCAATAAATATGTGCAATACTTTCTCATACGCACTTGTACACAGCACCTTATATCAATATACAATGCAATACTTTCTACATTCGCACTTGTACACAGCACCTTATAACCTGTATATTTATAAAAATCAGTACATACAACTCAACATCCAGGTTTCTTGACTAACCGCATCTGTTTAATGTTCATCATTTTTTATTATTAGTATTTTATTTTTTTCAGATTTATTTTGTGTTGTCACTTGTCACTTTATGTACACTGGAAGCTTCTGTAGCCAAAACAAATTCCTTGTGTGTGTGAAGCACACTTGGCAATAAAACTGATTCTGATTCTGATTTGTTTGTTTAAAATCAGCCCATATAAATTGCTTACAACCACTTAACTTAAAAAATGTTGTAAATCCAAGGAATCATCTTTGAATCATTTTTTCAGCGCACATCGCCTTAAAAATGATTCAATAAATGAACCACAGTATGTGAATAATTAAGTTAAATCAACTTAACAGTTACAAGTTACCACTGGCTTACTCACTTTTTAAAATTAAAGTCAACTTGTTGCTTTTAAGGCAATGGGTTTACTACTGTAAAAAATGCTGGCTTCAATTTTTTCATGTTGTCCCAACTGCAAATCGATTAAGTTAACTCAACTGTATTTACAAATTTAAGTGGATTGAACATAAAACAATTAAGTAGCCTCCCAAAATCCTCAAGAATTGTGTTGTTTCAACATACTTTAAATAAGTAGCTTGGAGAAGCAGCAAAATCTTGTCATCTTTTAGTAATGAATCACTTTGAATACTGAAACAGTGACCAGATCACAGTGAAATTACCCCCAAAAAAGTATGAATAAATACAAATACACTTAAAAAAATGATTTTTGCTGCATATTTACTTATTTAAAATGAGTCGAATCAACACAATTCGTGAGTTTTTGGCAGAACAACTTAACTGTTTTATGTTCAATCCATTTAAATTTGCGAAAACAATTACGTTACAGTAGCAATCGATTTGTGTTGGGACAACATGAAGGAATTGTGTGTAACCCAGCATTTTCTACAGGGTAGATAGTGTGTTGTTTGCTAACTTAGAAAGTAACAGAATTATGATGTGTTTTTTGTACCAATCATGGCAAGAGTTTCTTCATATTTTGTACTTGTGTTTTACAGTAGTCGCATTGTAAGGCTTGTACCTTAACAAAGAGTCCTGTCTGAACTCGGGACCATTCTCACATGATAAACTCTGTCATCAGTTCAACAGTCAGCGAGTTTATGCAAACTTTTTCACATTTAACCTGAATAATCTCCGAAAAAATCTAAATATCTCCTCACATATGTCAGCTAATCAAACCGCCCATGTAAGACCATCAATAACGGTCAATCAATTATGAATTGTTACAATAGTAGACACAGCTCAGGTCTCTTATCTTGGAGAATTGATTTGAAGACTGTGCGATGACTGAATAAGAGCCATTCTCTATTGTTTTGGAACAGGGGCCCATACACTGCTTTACTGATTGCGTCACGCTGGCCTCATTAAGGATCCCAATACTGCTGTTTCACAACAAACATCCCCTGATCCTCCAGAGTAGAAATCTATTGAAGGAATTCAACTTAGTCACTAAAGACTTATCACAGTGTTTGTGTGCAGTGTTTGTGTGTAGTTTGCTCCAAGGTCCAGTGAAGACATGATCTGTTTGTACAGCTGTGCAAGGAGCAAGCAGGACGACACTGACTGACTTCACATCAGACACAATGACACTATGACATGAGTGACTCTTGCAAAAAATCTACAGTATATACATATATATATATATATATATATATATATATATATATATATATATATATATATATATATATATATATATATATATATATACAGGGATTGGACAATGAAACTTTAACACCTGGTTTTAGACCACAATAATTCATTAGTATGGTGTTGAGCCTCCTTTTGCAGTCAATACAGCATTAAATCATCTTGCGAATAGCATTTGTAAGTTCTGCACAGTGATTTTGAGCTATTCATCATGCAGAATAGTGGCCAGGTCACAATGTGATGCTGGTGGAGGAAAATAAAACGTTTCCCTGTCTTGTTCCTCCAAAACACCCCAAAGTGCTTCAATAATATTTAGCTCAGGTGACTGTGCAGGCCATAAAAGATGTTCAACTTCACTTTAATGTTTATCAAACCACTCTTTCACCAGTGTTGCTGTGTGTATTGATGCATTATCATCCTGACACAAGGCACCACCTTCAGGATACAATGTTTGAATCATTGGGTGCACATGGTCTTCCACAATGGTTTGGTAGTCCTATTGTAGTGGTGTGCCCATCTAACACACGTATTAGTGAATGTCATGAAATTGATGCAAAATGGGCAGTGTGAAGTCTAATGTAAGTATTTATTGTCATGTCATGCCCTTTTTTTTCTAATTGGTAAACATGTAGTCATCTGATGGCTGGCTAAAGTCTAATTAATTATAAAAAAAGGAAATTTATGTAAATATAAACCTTTTCTGAAAAATAAATACCAGCTAATAATGTGGTAATATATGAGTAACTGACAAAAAATGGGGTTTTCAAACATCCAAATAATGAAAATCTAATACAGCTCTCGTTTTTTTCTTCTGAGCCACAATGACTATCATACATTCTTCTTATTATTTCCAGAAAACACCGAGTAAAATGTCAGTCAGTTCAATTACCAAAATACTTGTCAGGCATATTTAGGTCAAGAATTTAATTATATGTTTAAGGATCACAGAGATCGCAGAGCCAAAAGACTTTAAACGTTGCCACTGTTCTTCAAACCACTATAGGTTTAACCAAATTTTAAGCAAATGATCACTTATTCTTATATATATTTTAAATATACAGTTAAAGTTAGGATTATTAGCCACCCTGTTTATTTTTTTCCCCAATTTCTGATTAACAGAGAGAAGATTTTTTTTCAACACATTTCTAAACATAATAGTTTTAATAACTCATTTCTAATAACTGATTTATTTTATCTTTGCCATGATGACAGTAAATAATATTTTACTAGATATTTTTTCAAGACACTAGTATTTAGCTTAAAGGACAATTTAAAGGCTTAACTAGGTTAATTAGGTTAACTAGGCAGGTAATTAGGCAAGTTATTGTATAACGATGGTTTGTTCTGTAGACTATCGAAAAAAATATAGCTTAAAGGGGCTAATAATATTGTGTGTTTTTATTCTAGCTGAAATAAAACAAGTAAGACTTTCTACAGAAGATAAAATATTATCAGACATACTGTGAACATTTCCTTGCTCAGTTAAATATAATTTGAAAAATATTAAAAAAAGAAAAAAAAAATCAAAGGGGGGCTAATTATTCTGACTTCAACTGTATACATATTTTTACACAAATGTAGCCTATTTGTTACACTAAAAGATGGAACATTATTTGATCAACAATATAACATTTTATTTTCACAACTTTTTTTAAACATTAAGGCACAATTTATTCACTTGTATTTAATATGCTTTCTGTGTATACAGTATATAAAATCACTTCTGTGGACATAATCTGATCTTTGACCTATATAACTTGCGATACTTCATCTAAAAATGATAATTTACTTAGTATTTCTTCACCCTCAAGTGTTTTCAAAACTTTATGAGTTTCTTTTATTCTGTTAAACACAAGTTGAAAATCTGCAACCATTGACTTCCATAGTAGGACAAACAAATACTATAGAAGTCAATGGTTACATGTTTCCAACTTTTTTCGAAATATCTTCTTTTGTGTTCGGTAGAAGCAAGAAACTCATAAAGGTTTGAAATGAACAAATGGTGAGGAAATGATAACAGAATTTTCATTTTTGAATGAACTATCCCTTTAATCTACTTACACATACTCTCATATCTGATATTGATTAAGAACCATCTATAAAACTGTATTTGACTTTCATATATGGTCCAAACAGAAAACACAGTATGTCATTTTACAAACCCAGATATCTAAAACACCCTGACTCCTGCAATACGCAGATTTGAAACATCCTTTTAAAAACACACACACACCAATCCAACATGAACCTGCATATTCTTAGATTATACCTTGAAACTAGTAATGAAAAATAAACTGATATATATATAAATAATCTGATACTTATATTCATCAACATATGTCTTCATTTATAACTATATTGATCTTTGAAGGAATAGTTCACCCCAAAAATGAAGATTTCACTATTTTCTCACTCTGAAGTGGCTTCAGACATTTATGGGTTTCACACAAAAGAAGATATTCTGAAGAATGGAAATGGTTACAGATTTTGAATATAGTAGGAAAAACAAATACCATGGAAGTTGATGGTTACAAGCTTCCGACATTTTTCTAAATAACTTAGAAACTCATTAAGATGGAAAACAAGTTAAGGATGAATAAACAATGCCAGAATTTTCTTTTTTGGGTGAACTATATATCAAGCAACCATTGATAACAAAAATACAAAGATAAAACTGCATTCTGTATCAGGTTTACATACAGATCACAGCAGGGAGTCTAAAGTTGCTAGGTTTAATCAACCCAAATCTCTGAAACATACTTCTGCAGTAATCAGATTTGCAATAATCCACACAATGGCCCAAATTAAACACATTTCCTGTGTATGAGAAAGCAGCCATGTGCAACTCATGCAATATAATGTCCTCCTTGACCTAAACCGAAGATTCCATCTCCGTATGAACAGCATCGTCCACTTTTTTCCCATCACCCCATTCTACAGCATGACAGTGAGGTTTATCATGCCTACATTTGTCTAACTCCTCCTCTGGCTTAGCCCTTTTGGTCGGATTACAACATAGTTTTGGTTTGCATTGGCTTCGGCAAGAAAGCTCACACTGGGGGTCACCAAACCCTTCAGAAAAAGCTGAAAACTCTGGTTGAACGGTAGTAGCGTGGATGCCTTCATCATGGAAGACACCTTTAATGCGTTTGGCGATGTCCATGTACAAAGCTGGATCGGTGCATTTGATGTGAGCGGTCGCAATAATGCGTGCACCAGCCAGCTGCCAGATATGCAGGTCATGAACGGCTAGAACTCCATCCAGGCTCCTCAGTTTACCTTTCAGCTTGGGCATATCGATCTGCTCGGGCACTGTTTGCAGGAGAATCAAAGCCGACTCTTTTAGGAGAGGGAATGTTGTGTAGAGCAAAATGCACACCATTATTAGACATAACGTTGGGTCGAGATAAAGCACCCAACATGGGCCGGCTACAGATATTGTTCTGGGGATCCGGTCGGGGCTTTTGGATATGCTCAGGACTGTGGAATTAACATGGTGGTGGTCCGTTAAGTGGGTGTTGCGACAGGGGTTGTAACAGATTTGGTCACTGTGGCATGGGGTCCAAACAAAAGTGAAGATCAGGGCGTTGACGACCACAACGATGGAGCCGAGCGCATCGCCAAGCACATGCAGAAACACTCCGCGCATATTCAGCTGTGACGCCGACTCGGGAGACTGATCCAGATCCTCCAACGAGGCTTTGGCAGTGATCATGATGTTCAGGGAGTCTATAAAAGAAGTGCACATAGTGAGCAAAATAGTAGGAGGAAGTAAAAATATTCAGTTATGTTTTCCGTTAATTTATGAGCATAAAAAGAAGCAAAGCTAAAAGTTTTTTATTAAAATCTATTTGCTGAGACCTTTATTTTAGGGTGTTAACTGAATACTGAATATTGAGTAGGGGGCGGGGTTTTCTTTTTGCGCATCATGCCCTCATAAGAAACTATGGGTAAGAGGGGCGTGGTTACGAATATTGTGATAGAAGCTATCAAACCAAGATGTCCTCACTGCAGCCCAAAGCTTGATGACGTAGTCGATCATCAACCACTACATAGCGGACCTTGTACTGCCCACTAAAGTAATGCCCCTGCTACTGTGACGGTTGGGTTTAAGACAGGGGGAAGTGTTGGCGATTGTTAACTATGTAGTGGACCTTGTACTGCCCACTAAGTTAATGCCCATGCTACTGTGATGGTTGGGTTTAGGGTAGGGGGAGGTGTAGGTGATTGTCAACTACGTAGCAGACCTTGTACCACCCACTTAGGTAGCGCCCATGCTACTGTGACGGTTGGGTTTAGGGTAGGGGGAGGTGTAGCGATCGTCCTTGTACCGCCCACTAAGGTAATGCCCATGCTACTGTGATAGTTGTGTTTTAAGGTAGGGGGAGGTGTAAGCAATCTTCAACTACGTAGTGAACCTTGTACCGCTCACTAAGGTAGCGCCCATAAAACTATGACAGTTGGGTTTAGGGTAGGGGAGGTGAAGCGACCGTACCTGTACCGTCCACTAAGGTAATGCCCATGCTACTGTGATGATTGGGTTTAGGGCAGGGGGAGGTGTAGGCTATCATCAACTACGTAGTGAACCTTGTACCGCCAACTAAGGTAGCACCCATGCTACTGTCACGGTTGGGTTTGGGTAGGGGGAGGCGTAGGCGATTGTCAACTACGTAGCGGACCTGGTCAACTATGTCATCAAGCTGCGGGCTGCGGGCTGAAGCCAGGACTGTCTCCATCAAACTGACGTCAACAGAGAAGGACCGCCACACCAAACGCAGAAGCAATGGTCAGACTTTGATTGAAAATTTACAGATTAACTGTTCACCTAAATATTGAAAATTTAGATGTTAAATACCTTATTAAACATTTTGAAGAAGTTTGTTCAGCTTAATAATAACAATAATAATAGTAATAAAAATAAATAGGGGAATGTATGCAGATAAACTACATTACCCAGGATGGTGTACAGTAATTTCCACCAATCAGAAAGTCACAGTGAGCAAAGCAGAACAAACATATTCTTTATACCAAGTCAGTCTACCTACACTCTTAATATAAACCTGAAATAAGTTCACACTAGTTTTATATTTGTCTGTAATTTTCATTTGAGTGTTATTTGCAACACTTCATATAAATGTAGTTCTGTCATGAAAACTCTGAGTGATTTTTTATGGTAATGGTCTTTGTGGCATAGATCTGCTACGCTGATGCTGCTTTGATTGTTATGGCTGAGCAAGTAGCGAGACTTGTTACTGCCAATATAGACCATTTTGAGGGATGTAAACAAAAACAAAGGCCTCAACGTATTTTCTGTTTTATATTTTTAATTTCTATAGTTTCCGAGAATCCAAAAAGAGCCACACATTGATAAATAATGTTTTGATTGCTGTTTTAACATTTAAGTTATGATTGAATTGCCTCTTGTTACAGTTATGAAGAGTTTGATAACAAGCAGGAAATGTTCATGGGCCAATCACCACAGAAATGATCTATATTCACAGACACAGCTCATGACACAGAGTTTAATGACAGAACTTTGTATTTATTTCTCTCATTAAAGCTGTGAAGTACACAGTTTTGTCTATTTGTCATTTGTCAGATTTTATACTTCTTTGCAAATCAAAGTACTTAATGTTGTCCTTATACCAGGTTGGTTTGATTCATGCCTTATCATTTTTAAACAAGGACATTTTTTTAAATCCCTATGGCAAAAAATAACCCGAAACCAGCACTGTTGAAAAAAAAATGGGCCAAAATTGCAAAAATAATGAGCAGGAAAATAACTAGGAAATATTCACAGTAGACGATTGCCACAGGGTTCTCATGTTTTCCAGTCATTTGTGATGACTACCAGCTACAAAAGGAAAAATGTATGTTAACTATGAACATTTCAATTTACTTTTAAAGAATATGTATATTTTAATTTTTGCACTTAGCATTAAAATCACACTTTTGAAATTCCCTGATATTTTATGACTTTTAAGGTTTTCAGATTTCCAACAGAAAAAAAACTGCTGATTAAAATATATAGCGATGTTTAATTCAATTCAAGTATATTTGAATAGTGTTTCTTACAATAATTAATGTTTAAGCAGCTTTACCAAACACTGCACATTATTGCATTACAATTCAAGTAAATTAAAGTTACACTCAATTACAAGTTACTATATATAAACAGTTAACCTGGAGTTTACAGCATATAGGTGATGTCCACTGTATGTGTACATGTTTTAAGAAGTGTATTTGTGTATTTAAGTGTTAATGTTGATTGTAAGCTTTTCTATAACCCTTTTAAAAAATTGTATTAAATTTGTCTTGGAAACATCCAAACATTTCAAGAATTTCCAGGATGGTGAAGACGGTGAAGATGTTTAGATTTTACTCACTTCATGTTTTTTTTTTTTTTTAACTTTTGGTATGAAAGTAACAATTTTACCATTGCCTAATAGTTCTAGACTGATCAGAAAACACATATTATTTTATTTAACACAGTTTATTTGACTATATATTTGATTATAAATAAAAGAAAAATGAAAACTCATATATTTATTATTTTTTATTAATATTTATACTACTACTACTACTAATAATAATAAAACTGAATCTGCATCAAATTAAATTCACACAATTGACTTTACATTTTAAATGTTTCAAACATACATAAACATCAAAATATTTCTCAAATAATGTCCGATTATCATCCAACATTATGATTATATTTACATAAAGGTAAACAATATATTATTTTGACCTGAATTAAGAATTTCTATGTGATAATAATACTATAATACTAAATTGTAATGAACTTCTTTCTTTGTTAAAGGGTAACTTTGCGATTTGAAGAAAGATATAAAGCTATATAATCATATATATAAAATTACAATCAGTTAGTATTTGTGGCTGTACCGTTAAATTATTCTTGTTCTAAATATGCCAGGTAAGATTTTTTTGTTAGTATATAAACTATTATGTTATTGTTATAACAATGTACACAGTATAACAATGTATACATTGAATGACATTTTAGTGGGTGTCCTCTCTAAAAAATGTAAACAAAACACATTATAATGATGATTCTAACTCTAATACACTATTATGGTGAGTTAAAAAATAAAACGTTTCATTTTTTACCACACCTGATACCATACCTGATTTCTGCTCGCAAGTGTGATCTCCTTGTGAACTGTTTATCATGAGATTGCATGCTTCTTCGTGCGCCTTTGGTTTTTCTCTGTGGTTAGTCTGCTGCGCGTGAGAGTGTCCGGCGTGAGAGTGCCCACCATGCGCATGCCCGTGCCCACCAAACCCCGCGTGTCCGTGGAAGAGAAACAAACCGAGCACATTCACCAAAAGACCCGCAACACCGACCCAGATGACCACGCGTGGATTCTCGATCTCGTGCGGCTGCGTGTAGCGCTCAACTGCCTCTAAAAAGATAGTGAAGCAGAGGGCTGTCAAAAACACAGCGTTCACCAGAGCTCCCATCACTTCTGCGCGGATCCATCCGTACGTGTTTTTACTGGTGGCTCGAGTGGTCTCCGCAAAGCTCACCGCGATTAAAGCCACTATTAGCGCTATTACGTCCGACAGCATGTGAAAAGAGTCCGACAACATCGCGAGAGATGCTGTTATTCTGCTGACCACAACTTCCACAACAAAAAACACCAGCGTTAAAGTCAGCATGCACAGCAAACGCACCCGATTCTGTCCCAAACCCATTTTATCTTCAAATTAAAAATGCAAAATATAAAAAAATATATACAAAATGTTATTATTTACATTTCGCGATGCTTTACATTAATAATGCTGAAAATAAACGCTGTTGCTATTGGCAACTCACGAAATGTCAGTTGTTCGACGCATTCATCAAACATTTCATTCACAGAGAGCAAAAACTATCTGCCATAAAAGGTGATGATGGAGTAAAATGCGCGTGGATCTTCGGGATAAGTCAAACGAAACTTGAGACTTTGCACCCGGACCGGTGAACTTCTCTCCACACGCTCTGAGTGACTGCGAGTCTGTGCTGCGTTTCCATTGGCCGAATATCAGCGTGTGCTGGAGTCACGTGCTCAGGGAGAAACACATTCTGCTGCCACTTCAGACGATGCAAATCAGTGCAATTAGTGCAAATGAATGAAAATTACTCCAAGGTGTGCATAGATTAGCTGCATTGGTCATAAAGGAAGATTATCATTATCTATAAACTTCATTATTGTGAATCTGAGTCACATCAGTATCATAACCAACCCTGAAAAGAATGTAGGATTGTACAATAATAAATTGGCTATATGGTCTGCTCGGATTGACTCTATTTCATTTTTTGGGTACCCAGTGCTGTAGGGCAGGGTTTTTAATGTTTTAAGCACCACAATCAAACATGCGAGGTACCTCCAAATATGCGAGGTGGCCCATAAAATGTAAAAGGCATATTTAACACAATTTAGCTATTTTTTATTTATACAAATAAAGTCCCATTATAAAAATGTATATAATAAAGGTTAAAATTTGGAAAAACCATTTATTATATACATTTTCAGCTCACTGGGACATTATACAAAAATAAAATAATAAATAAATATAATATTATTTATTTATTTCGGGGGGTTGTTTTATCCTAATCTTATTTACACCAACTATTATTATTATTTATTAATGTTATAATTATCAAAATTATTAAATTAATGCAGTATCTATTTTATTAATTTGTAGTTTGGTTTGCTTTAATCTTATTCTTAGAATTTATTTATTTTATTTTTTTCGTTATTTTTATAATTTATTCTTTAGATTTTTTGTTTTATTAGGATTTTATCACACCAATAAATCTATAGGCTATATATACAGTTAACGTCACAATTATTAGCCCCCCTAATTTATTAGCCCCCCTGTTTAGTTTTTCCCCAATTTCTGTTTAACAGAGAGAAGATTTTTTTAACACATTTCTAAACATAATAGTTTTAATAACTCATTTCTAATAACTGATTTATTTTATCTTTGACATGATGACAGTAAATAACATTTGACTAGATATTTTTCAAGACACTTCTATACAGCTTAAAGTGACATTTAAAGGCTTAACTAGGTTAATTAGGTTAACTAGACAGGTTATGGTAATTAGGCAAGTTATTGTATAGCAATGGTTTGTTCTGTAGACAGTTGAAAAAAAAATTCTTAAATGGGCTAATAATATTGACCATAAATTGTTTTAAAAAAATTAAAATCTGCTTTTATTCTAGCTGAAATTAAACAAATAAGACTTTCTCCAGAAGAAAAAAATATTATCACAAATATTGTGAAAATATCCTTGCTCTGTTAAACATAATTTGGGTAATATTTAAAAATGAAAAAAATAAAATTTTAGGGGGGGGCGGAGGGGGTTCTACTAATTCTGATTTCAACTGTATATAGCTCACACTCTCATAAAAAATGGTACAATGTTGTATCAAAGAAGGTACAAACCCATGTCACTGGGGCAGTACCTTTTTATGGAACAGAATTGTACCTTAAGACAAAGAAACACACCATGTGCAGTTTCCATTGTACCATTGCAGTTTGTACCTTTAAGGACATGATTTGTACCATGAGAAAGGGTAATCAAAGGTACAAATCTGCTCCATGAAGGTACAACTACAGTGACAAGACACCTTAACAGTGTCAAAAATGCTTACCAAACATTTATTAAAAATGCCTTAAACGTTTAGTTTACAATACCTATAGTTTTGTTTTACCACGTGTCTTGTATTATAGAATTTAATAATAAAGGTTTTTGAGTTTCGTTAAGAATATGCTTTTAAATGATGATTCATGTTTTAATATGGAAATTAAAATCACTTTAGCTTTTCAGTCATATTTATTTTCATTTATATTGTAATAAAGGAGTTGTTCAACACTTTTGTACCTTTTATATGAGAACAATTGTGTACCTTCATTTCAGTTGTATACCATAAAAGTTCCAGAACAGTATCATAAGAGGTCTTTTCTGTACCATATAAGGTACAACTTTTACAAAGGTACAAAACTGTTCTTTAAGGAACATTATTTGTACCACCGTATACCTTTTTTCTGAGAGTGCATAGATAGATGATTGATAGATAGATAGATAGATAGATAGATAGATAGACAGACAGACAGACAGACAGACAGACAGACAGACAGACAGACAGACAGACAGACAGACAGACAGACAGACAGACAGACAGACAGATAGATAGATAGATAGATAGATAGATAGATAGATAGATAGATAGATAGATAGATAGATAGATAGATATTTCATTATATATTATATTTTATATGCATGAGATAGGCTATGGGCATTTTTAATTTCACAGTAACCTGTTTTTCCTTCTCTGCTATCAGTTGTATGGTTTTTCAACCTTTAAAGGTTTGATGTCTCTTAACCTAAGATAAAACACCAAAGTAGCCAATTATTAGCCAAATAACTGACCATATGACTTACGCTGACTTGTAGTAACCTAATCAGCGGTAATCTTATGATTGAATGATTATAGCACCGAGTGCGTCATCGCCTCGCGCAGGCAGAAACAGAGTCTGGTCCACCTATCAGCATCCGTCCGCCCGTGAGCGCGCTCTGCCTATTGTCTGCGGGAAACAGGGCGTGTGCCGCGGGAGAGGGAGATGCGCGAGCCTCGCTGCGTGGAGCGGTGTGTGATGCTGGCTTTGGACCACCAAGATGCTCTGCGCTCACGTTTACATGGAACGGACGTGCATTTGCCGCATTTATAGCCTTTATGTGAATGACTGTTTTCCGACATCGCTCCTCGCGTCCTTATATAAAACAGCTGCATATTAAAGAGGCGGATTTTTCATCAAAATGATGAAGAGAAACAGCTTATTGCGACCGCGCTCCATGTCGATTGGCAAGAAATCAGAGGCGGTTAAGGTGGTGGTGCGGTGCCGCCCTTTAAACAAGAAGGAAGAGGCGATGAATCAGGAAAGAATTGTTGAAGTAGATGTCAGACTGGGACAGGTGAGCGTGCGTAATCCCAAATCCTCCGGAAGCCTCGTCAAATCATTCACGTTTGATGCCGTCTATGACGTGGGTTCAAAACAAAACGAGTTGTACGACTATGCATGCAAACCTCTTATTGACTCTGTTTTGCTCGGGTTCAACGGAACAATATTTGCATATGGGCAAACTGGCACAGGCAAAACATACACAATGGAAGGTGTGCCCACAGACCCCGAGACGAGGGGAGTGATCCCAAATTCATTTCAGCACATATTTACTCAAATATCCAGGTCTCAGAACCAGCAGTATCTCGTGAGAGTGTCTTACATTGAGATATATCAAGAAGAGATACGAGATCTCCTCTGCAAGGACAACAACAAAAAACTAGAGCTCAAGGAAAACCCAGAGTTGGGCGTCTATGTTAAAGACCTCTCATGTGTTGTGACCAAGAACATAAAGGAGATTGAACACGTCATGAACTTGGGGAATCAGTCAAGGTCTGTAGGATTCACCAAAATGAATGAGCGCAGCTCCAGATCTCATGCGATTTTTGTCATAACTATTGAGTGTGGTGAAATGGGCATTGATGGTGAGGACCACATTCGTGTTGGAAAGTTAAACATGGTGGATCTTGCCGGTAGTGAGCGCCAAAGCAAAACAGGTGTGCAGGGACGGAGATTTAAAGAGGCTGCAAAGATCAACTTGTCTCTTTCTGCTCTTGGAAATGTCATTTCGGCTTTGGTGGATGGGAAGAGCACCCACGTCCCCTACCGGGATTCCAAACTCACTCGGTTGTTACAGGACTCACTAGGGGGCAATGCTAAAACCGTTATGGTGGCCACTGTTGGACCAGCTTCATGCTATTATGATGAGACTCTCACCACGCTGAGGTACGCAAACAGAGCGAAGAACATCAAAAACAAGCCAAAGATCAACGAGGACCCCAAAGATGCCCTGCTCCGTGAGTTCCAGGAGGAAATAGCCCGTCTGAAGGCGCAGCTCGAAGAACGAGGGATGCTGGCGAAAGAAAGAAGACGACAGAGAAGAAACAGCCTGAGGATGAAGAGGAGTATGAGTAGCGGAGAGGTGGAAACTCCGAGAAACGGAGAGGTAGAGGTTGTTCAGATGGTTCGAGAGGAAAGCGTGGAGGACTATTGGTGGAAGCAGCAGATGGCCAAGACCTCTGCCAGTTACAAGCCAGATATTAGCAGGAAACTTGGCACGGTAAACGAGAAAGTAAAGACTGTGGAAGAGTTGCTGAAGGAGCAACAAGCTATGGAAATTATGATCGAAAAATACAAGGTTAGTTCTTTCCACACAACTTTTTTTCTTCATGCAGATTATACACTATATCATTCATAAATCACATCCTTTACTGCGTGCCATGGGGTTTTTGTAGGCTATGGAAAGTAAGCTTCTGGTTGGAGGGAAAAACATCATTGACCACACCAATGAGCAGCAGAAAATGCTGGAACTGACGAGGCTGGAGATTGCTGAGCAGGTAAATATCAAAAGTAGTAGGCTTTACAGCAAATAATAATGTACTTTAAGGATCTCATATCTCATATGTATGCGATTAATCTTTTTTAGGATAGAAAAGAAAGAGAAATGCAGCAGCTGATGTTTGAACAAGACGAAGAGACCATTGAGCTAAAAGAGACGTTCTCCACTTTACAGCAAGAGGTGGAATTTAAGACTAAGAAACTTAGAAAGGTGAGTAAAGTCACAACTAATGTGACTGCTAACCTGTATTTTTGACAGACTAACATCTCTGTGCCTTTCATATCACCTCTAATTTTCTTTTTGTTCAAGTATTTTTGCACTCAGATTGGTATTTTAAATATTTATTAATTCAGTAATTTGTCATTCTTATACTCTAAGTGGGACAATATACAAAAATCCGGGTCCTCGTTATATTACAGTTTTTCTCAGTGGCTTTGGTGTATTTCTCACAACACTATTTACATTTGCACAACAGTTAATGCATTTCTCAAAACAATTAGTCATTTGTGCACATCATAGTAGCAGTTTCTCATTCCTTCCAACAAATAGCAAATGCTTTTGATTATGCATTATTGCTTTCATACAACTCTCTGCTGTTTTATAACATTATCATTTGCCTATGTCATGTCAAGTCAAAATTAACTAAACTTGTGAATGCTGAATAGTCGTTTCATTTAAAACTAATAGTCCTCATTTCATTACTTGAGTCATTACATACAAAAATGTTGAACTAGTTAATCTGTCAAGCAAATTTTATTAAAAAAATTTATTCTTTTTTTTTTCTGAAAATGTCTTCTAAATTAAACAATTTGATGAATGATTTACAGACCTATGTGTGTTGTACAGTAGGTTCAGTTCCAATATGTACTGCAATATTGTTTACAGTTGTGCACAGCTCTACCCAAAGGAAGTTTATGTTTGTTGTAAATAAGGGTGTATTTATTCTTTTGCGCAATGCTGTGATTAAATTAGAATTGCAAAGATCATATGCAGTAAAAATGTGAAACATACATAATCAGTGTCTTGTACTCAGATACCTCACTAAATGCAGTGTTGTCTAACTACTGTAGTTTTCGAATGGCTGTGCAAATAGTATCTAGTGCTGTCTTGAGCATTTTCAGGCAGTGTCTCCAAAATCAGATTTTTTTGCATTGGAAAAACTGTACAGAGTAAACTGTCATAATGAAAACATGACAAAGCCATTTGACTATCTCGTTCATAAACAATGGTGTCATGACTTTTCATCTTGATGACACTGACACTTTCATTGACATGAATACTTTTGAGGAATGCGCTATCCATTTTGAGCAAGTGACATGCTTTTGCAGGTTATCAACTAGGTTTTGCAGTTTGCACTAATTGTTTTGAGAAATGCATTAACTGTTGTGCAAATGTAAATAGTGTTGTGAGAAATGCACCAAAGCGCCGCAACCTAGTGCTGGGAAACACCCATACACTGATTAGTTTATTTAATTCACCTACAGCGCATGTCTTTGGACTGTGGGGGAAACCAAAGCACCCGGAGGAAAGCCACGCCAACACCGAGAGAACATACAAACTCCACACAGAAATGCCAACTGGCTCAGCTGGGACTCAAACCAGTTACCTTCTTGCTGTGAGGGGACAGTGCTAACCACTAAGCCACCTTGCCACCTTATTTTTGGAGTTACACAACAAAATAGCGGACAAAAATACAGAATTTTATTGTAATATATTTGGATAATCGTCACAAATCAACAACATTTATACATTCTGAAGCCTAAAGTAGTAAAGAAAGCTAAGGTTAGGCTATAAAAAAAAACTCTAAAATAGTTCACCCAAAGTATGTAAAAACCTTTTGCTTATGTATTCCTCTTGTTTCCACATTTTTCTTTTGGAGAACACTAACAGCAGTCGATATCTGTTGAGCTCGATAGTAGAAAAAAATATCATGGAAGTCAATGGGTATTAACATCTCTTTGTTTAACAACAAACTGGTTAAATGTGTGTATTTGATGTTTGTATGATGGAACACACACTGTATAAACCATATTTATTACATTATCACATCTAAATAATATTTTACTGTTTTTTTCTTTCCCCTCGGTCAACCTTGCTTTGGTTGCTCCTCTCAGTTTTACAGTAAGCTGCAGTTGGTGAGATCTGAGATTGGAGATATCATCAATGAACATGTCACAATGAGGCAGGAACTGGAGCAGACAATGAACGAGCTGACAAGAGAGATGAAATTCAAGTATGTCCCACCAGTCCTCGCTGTTTTAAACTATAAAAATACCTGTGTGTGGCTGAGTTTTGTCATTTGTCGCTTTGTATTTCCACCAGAAATCTGATCATAGAGAACTTCATTCCTCCTGAGGAAAAGAATAAGATCATAAATCGGCTTCACTTTGATAGCGAGGAAGACCAGTGGAAAGTTTTACCTCTTCTCCCTTCAGAAAAGTATGAACAATTGTTTCAAACATTGCTGAACAAGGATGATTAGAAACTTATGTCATGATATTGTGTTTGATCTTATTTTCCAGTAACTCACCTCTTGTCCGACGAAGACCAACTTCTGTAGTGGGAAATAAGAGACCAGTTAGTATGTATGCTCAAACTGCTGTGGCACACGGGTCGCCTTCTAGATACAGGGTTAGTACTGAATTTGTATTCGACTTTCGCTTATGAATTTCCTTAAACTGCCCTAAAATCTACTCATATTTAAATTCTTATGTGTGACCATGTGACTCTTATGTCATTTCAAGTATATGTCTCAAGTGTATTTTGGCATACAGTATATTTAGATTTTTCGATTATGCTGTAGTCATAAAGTGACATGCGTCTGTTCAATATAGCACGAGCTGCAGTTAAAGGTTGCGCAGAGCGTGAGTCACCTGACATTAAGCGAGTGAGTGGCGCGAGCAGCCGAAAACATTTGGATACTTAATCTTAAAGGCTTCTCAATGCCGCATTTCTGTTGTATGGAATGAATCTGCTGCAACTAAACAAAGTTATGCCACCTGTGCGCTAGTTTAAAGTTCCGAGTTTATACCAAGGCTAATACACACGCATACTGGATTAACTATAGCAGCAGGCCGTTCATTATTTCCAATGTAAGAATATATGCCCATATGCTTGCGCAAGCGGAGGGATGCGCTCGCACCTTCCAGACACACCAACTAGAAAACATCTCACGCTGTAACGGTGAGAGTTGTGCGTGGCTTTCAGTGCAATGTAAACAAAAGATATGTTAGACGAATAATTACAAATTATTACAATGATTACTGTATGTATGTATGAACGCAGATGATAACAACAGTTAATCTAAATACTTTAGTTTACATTAGACGTGATAACCGTGAAACCATGATTATTCTTCAGACTATATAATCGTACAACCAAAATCTATAATCGTTGCATCCATAATAGTTACGCAGTTTAAAACATAACATATGAATGTGTCTGAATGTAGAAGAAGCCTCCAGAAGCAATGCACTGACTTTGTTGTGCTTTGAAAAACAACATTTGAATACGTTTGTAAAAAAAGCCTATTGTACAATGCATTGATGTTATGTATTTTCAAAATACTAAATATTAACATTTAAAAGCCGACACGGGTGTCTTAAGGAACAAAAATGCCACATATGGGCTCTTGTTTTGCTGTTGTGTCATCGCTTATATTGCAAGTCATATCTCTCTGACCACTGATTTGGGATGCTTTTCATGAACTGGCCCAAATGACAAACTAATTGAATAGCCCTGCCTTACTCAATATTCAGTTTCAGTATGAAGTACATCAACATACTGAAATAAACTTTTCAGCAACATCTGGTTTACGTGGACTGTAGTCAAAATCCTACTGATTCCAAATGTTAAAACAATTCTGTATGTTTTTTTCACTACAACAATCTTTTGTTGGCACAGGCTGAGAACATCATGCTTCTGGAGCTGGATGTTTCTCCACCCACCATGGTGCCCTTGGACCTTCAGCGGTCAGATATAAGAACCCAAGACTTGATCCGTGACTTCGGCCATTACAGAAAGAGGACGACTGCGTCACGGGTCATGAAAGCCAGATCATGGTCAGCGCATACTGCGTATCATCTATAATTCAGCCACAATGAATCGTCTGCATTTAAACCTTGCTCTTTTCTTTCTCCCTAAGGTACCAAGGCCCGAGCCATTCTGCTTGTTCTTCTGCCAGCTGTGTGCCCTCCGACCCTCAATGCCCATCAGCCTCAGGGATGGAGGCGTGTGCGCCAACGTACCAGCCATGAGTCTGTACATATATAATGCCTGTAAGCATAGAAGCATAGAAAGCACTTAATTCTTATTCTTTGCACTGTTTTCATGAGCTTTAAACGATGCCGTTTGTCTTTTCCGCCATCTTTTTAGCATCAAAGCTTAGTCAGTTTAAGCACAATTGTCTCCTGTATACTTGAAAAATGCTAGTGTGTGCTGTTTAAGCTTGTGATGATGTCATTCTTGAACAGAAAGTCAAACAATAAATGTACAATAAACGAACGATCTCTCTGTGTATATTACATAACCAACGCAACCTCACGCCAATTCGTAACTTTTGATTTAGTTATGTGGCTTGAGAAGGTCAACATACTGTTATACTACATAAACCTCTGCTTCTTCCTCTTCTGAGACTAATTTCTATATGCATCTCCTCCTAGACTGGTCATACTACAACCACCAAACTAACACCAAACAAAATTCAGAAGAGTCTCATAGACTATAACATTGGGCCAAACTTTGTGACCTCATAACTTTGCGCCAGACTGTCGTACAGACTTAAGGTTGGGCTCGTTTAACTCACACTACCAATCTGCCAATCACTGATGACCTTTTAACTTTTTAGTCACACCCTAGCAACCACTTCCGGCACCCTAGCAACTGCCCCATAGACATCCATTGTAAAAAACTGCCATTGACTTTACATTGGACATACTAACAACAAACCAATCCATACTAGAAACATACTAATCATACTTGCAACATGCTAATTCATACTAGAACCATGCTAATTTATGTTAGCAACTGCCTACTAAAACTTAGAATACCTTAGCAACACCCTAGAAACACCCTAGCAACCGCATAGCAACATCTTAGCAATTACCTAGCAACCACTCACAACACCCTAGCAACCACCTAGCAACACCTTAGCAACCACCTAGCAACCACTCAGAACACCTTAGCAAATGCCTAGCAACACCGTGGCAACCACCTAGCAACGTCATAGCAACCGCCTATAGCAACACCTTAGTAACCACCTAGCAGTGCCTTAGCAACCACTTAGCAGCCATCTAGCAACGCCTTTTCAACCACCTAGCAACACCTTAGCAACCACTCAGAACATCCTAGCACCTGCCTAGCAACACCTTAATAACCACCTAAAACACCCTAGAAACCACCTAGCAATGCCTTAGCAGTCACCTAGAACACCCTAGCAACCACCTAGCAACACCTTAGAAACCACCTAGAACACTCTAGTGATGTCTTAGCAAGAAACATGCCAATCCATACTAGAAACATGCTAACATATATACTTATCTCTCTTTGCCGATTGTTTCAAACGTCTTAAAATCTACTTCAGTTATTTAAATTTTAAAACTACTTCAGACTTTCAGATGAGGCTTTCAAGCCACCATAAAGTTTGTCTACGAACTTTACTTTTCTAGAATTTATACTATCTCATCTGTGCATTTTAGTACGATTTATTCATTCCCCAATGTTGGTTGGGTTTAGGGGTGGGATTTGAGATTTCATATGAATGAAATGTTATGAATTTGCATAAATTAGCCACTTCTCCTCCTTTACATGGAGTACTTACTCTATGCTTTGTTGTGAGATCAAGCTGTAAGATGTTTTTGATTAGTATTGATTTGGAGTTTGTTATACGATGATAAAGAAATCGGTAGAAATCCAGTTCTGAACTAACCTGACTCCAAGCGAACACAGGCACATTAAACATAATGTAAAATAACAGACTAAGCACGAGAAGGGTTTGAATAAGGATGCTAGTGTACCCTATAGCTCATATGACTGTAGATGGCATACCATTGCCGGTCATTTTAGATTTTGAGCTCTAGGAGGTTGATCATAAGACTAAGGCCAAGAGGCAAGAATGAACCTTTCATGCACATGCGTATACAGTTAAAGTCTGAATTATTAGGCCCCCATGTTTATTTTTTTCCCCAATTTCTGTTTAACGGAGAGAATTTTTTTTAACACATTTCTAAACATAATAGTTTTAATAACTTATTTCTAATAACTGATTTGTTTTATCTTTGCCATGATGACAGTAAATAATATTTGACTAGATATTTTTCTAGACACTTCTATACAGCTTAAAGTGACATTTAAAGGCTTAACTAGCTTAATTAGGTTAACTAGGCAGGTTAGGATAATTAGGCAAGTATTGTATAATGATGGTTTGTTCTGTAGACTATCGAAAAAAATTTAGCTTAAAGGGGCTAATAATATTGACCTTAAAATGGCGTTAAAAATATTAAAAACAGCTTTTATTCTAGCCAAAATAAAACAAATACGACTGTGCTCTGTTAAACATCATTTGGGAAATATTAAAAAAAGAAAAAAATTCAAAGGAGGGGCTAATAATTCTGACTTCAACTGTTTGGATGGTTAAAGGGATAGTTGACCCAAATATGAAGATGTCCTCATCATTTCCTCACACTCAAGTGATTCTCTGTTATACATAAAAGATGATATTTTAAAGAATGTTGGAAATCACCAGCCATTGACATCTATAGTATCTATATCTATATATCCAGATATCAACAGTGCTTAGCATATATAAGTACACCCCTCACAAATTTCTCATTTAAATTAATATTTTCTATAAGAAGCTTTGCAATATTTTATCTGTGCTTATTCATTAGTTTAGTCATTACTGAAGCCAAATCTGGAGCTTATCTAACAAAATAATTTCTGAGAACGCTCCAAAATTAGTAGCCCAAATTTATATGTTAAGGAAAAATATTAAATAAAACATTTAAAAGGAGCAAAATTCAAGAGAAACAAAATAATTCTAAGATTTTGTTGAAGTTTTGTAGTTTGTAATTTGTTTCCCTAATATTTTTGCATTAATTTAATTGTATTATCTTTCTATTTCTAAATATGTTTGGTGACTGAAATATTATTTTAATAAATATATCTGTTTAATAAATCTGTTTTGCTCAAATACATCGAAATATATTACCCATATTCACTGAGAAATAGATAAAAATATTCATTTTCAAAATGGGGTGTACTCAGTTATGCTGAGCACTGTACATCTATAAAACACCATGTATGTCAATGGCTGCTGCTTTCCAACATTCTTCAAAATATCTTTTTTGATTTACAGAAGAAAGGAAGCAGAAACGGAGTTGAAATAATAATATAATTCATCAGATTGAATTACATACACATGTAGCTACACTTGTTCTTATATAAGACATCAGGTCTCAATATATTAAAATAATTAGTCTTAATTAATCTCAAAATTTCCTGCACTTTCAGGATTTCAAAGTAGTCTAACAAAATAGGCGGCCTCTGCCCATGTTCTGCCCTTTTTCTTCTTTTGTCTTTCCCTCAGTCTGAGCTCGGTCGCGGATAACCGACCTGTGTGCTGTGCAAAGTGTTGATGTTGCTTTAGTTATCGTGCAAGACCTGCCATCTCTGCCATATTGGGATTTTACAGTACAATATAGTTTCTGACATTCATTAATGTGGTTTACATGAACAGTTCATTTTAGTTCTTAGTTTAAGTTAATTTGTTTGTGTGAAAATAACTGTACAATGATTTGTTTAAAGCTTGCCAGCAAACAATTTTGTGTTTAATAGACGTCTAATAGACATCTAGACAGCTTGGCTAAAACAAGGCTGTCAGCGAAAATCTAATAGACATCTGAGAATAGCCCAAAAATAGACTAGTCGTCAAATAGACAGATTAGACAGACTTTATGTGTGTAGTCATTCATTTCTGTTTATTTGATGACTAGTCTAGTTTTGGCCTATTACGTCTATTAGATTTTCACTGACAGCCCAAATTTAGCCTTGTTTTAGCCAAGGCGACTATGTTTAGAGATCTTTAAAAAAAAGCTTGCTGGGTTATTTCACTCCACATGTAGCTACACTGGTTCTTATATAAGATATCAGGTCTCAATATATTAAAATATTTGGTCTTAATTAATCTCAAGTTTGTCTGCACTTTCAGGATTTCAAAAGTCCACTAATTTAATCAATTTTGGTAAATATTGTATTATTATTATTTTTTAATTATGCTAAGCATAATTCATCTTTTTAATTGTTTATTGTTTTATTAAATCTGTCATTAAAGTACAACATATATAGGCAGGCCAAACAATACTCGTATTTTATTTAGCATAACGCACGGCTGGCCATGCGGTGTCAACATGGCACCACCCATGAGGGGGCGACCTGCACCATCATAAACACACAACATGGTCTACTAGCTAACGTTTAAATGTATTGTATTAAATGTGGATTAAATGTATTGGTAACACTTAAGTATAAGTAACAATTCACATTATTAACTACTGGCTTATTACCTGTCTATTAATAAGGTATTAACTATTTATTAGTAGGCTGTTTATGAATACTTATATGATCTTATTCTACCTCCCTATCCTGCCTACTACTTAAACCTTACTACTAACTTACTAACTAGTTATAAGCAGCTAATTGGCAGTTTTTATAGCTAATAGTGTTAGTTATGTTTTTATGTTTACTTGATAATGCAGCAAGGATTGTTTTGGCACTTGTCGGATTTGCCACATTTGACCCAAGTAATAACACGCCAAGAGCTCTTGTAAATGCGCGATGAAAAATAGCACAATGTAGGCTTAAAATGGATACTGTGTAAGCGTGTGTGTCTTTCTGCAGTTTGAAACATTGATACAAGTGAAAACAAAGGGTCGAGAGTAGCCGTAGGTAGGTGGTTTCCCCTGAACTGTCATCGTAACGTTACAGTAAGATGACGTTTCCCAGAGGGTCACATGGTTCGCCTCTTACAGTAAAAACCCAATATGGCAGAGATGGCAGGTCTTGCACGGTAACTAAAGCAACATCAAGACTTTGCACAGCACACAGGTCGGTTATCCACGACCGAGCGCAGACATGAGGGAACGGCAGAAGAAGAAAAAGGGCAGAACATGGGCAGAGGCCGCCAAAACGGTAAGAACCGAGACTTCTTGAGCGCTTGTTTCGCTTGTTTTCGCCTTGTGCTCCCACTTGTACAACTGTGTTTGAGTTCATGACCCACTGTTGTAGACGAAGTATTGCGTATGCATATCAGGGCCTGTTGTCGGTTGATGTTGCCAAAGTGCATTCAGAGTCATACTACAGCAAGCATGACTTAAAAGCCTTTCTTCATAATTACGCACCATTCGGGAACTTTATTTGATCCGGGTAGTGATTTGATGAAACGTCTATAGCGTGACGTTCGTGTCAGTTGCTAGCTTGCCGCGAAGAGCTTAGCGCGCTTATGGACTAGTGACACTGGCTAGCCAGTTAGCTTAGCTTACTTAAACCCACACAAACAGCACAGTATTATCATTAACCTTCCGAGGACACTTCAAAATTAGTCTACTTTTGAATTCGCCGGTGTTTTCTGCTGAAAAAGGTCAGAAGCACCGCCGGCTTGAGCATGTTGTGTCAGTAGAAACTGCGAGCTTGTCAAACGCCTTGTTTACTTTTTTGACGCGGTTGAAGTGGTGGTAATATTCGTCTTTTGATAGTATGCAAAATATTAGATTTAGAGACGTCTGCATTGTGTTGCATATAACTTTAAACTTATTTTTTTTATATGAGATGGAAAGTTGACAAACTGTAGCTGGACAATGTAACGTAACGTACACAAGTGTCCGCTTATGACCGCAAGCTGAAGCTTCATATTCAGAGTTTCCGACATGCACCTGTTTGCATTGTCCCGTTTTCATCCTTCACTTGGGTAATTTTAATCAATTTGTTATTGAATCTGACGCAGAACAGGCGTTTTTTAAATTCCATCTTCTAATAATGATAAAAATTATTATAATTTATTTTTGTTGAAACAACAGTTTTATCTTTGGTGACTAGAGTTTTCCAATAGCTGCGTCTCAAATCGCGAACTGTCTTCTTGCCTATTATTAATATAGTAACTGTTCATTATTAGTTATACAGTATGATCTTATTCTGCATCCATCATCCTACCCAAACCTAAACCCAACTTCTATCAGGCTAACTATTAATAAACAGCTAATCAGTGGTTTATTAAGCTAGATGTGTTAGTTAATGGTTTGTTAATAGCGTGAACTTTATTTCAGCGTGAAATCTTTAATTAATTGCTAAATCATTTATGGGGTTATATGTTGGTGTAGCTAAATATTTCCATTTGTTGTGTGCATTGGCCTCTGATTGTTGATTTCTTTCTGTATGCAATAGCACAAACTCTGTGTAGGTTGATGTAATGGCAGTTACAATAGAAGTCGACTGATATGGGCTTTTCTCAGAATAAGATCAGGGAAGCCGATGACTAATATTTTATGCCGATTTATTTTCTCCCCCATCCTTCATCTTGTAAAATCTAACAGTTAAAATAAATACTTAACAATTGGTGTAATAAATGATGTATAAAATTACATATACACTTTAGAGATGGCACAATGTTTATGTGTAATCAAAATGACTAAAATCTCCAAAAAGTGCATAGAAATAACAATACTATAAGTACAATAATAATAATGTAATAAGCGTTTGCGAAGAGAAAAGGCTTAGTCACAGCGAAACGTTTGTCTAAAAGTCTACAGGAAATGCAGAAGTTAACCACACTCTCTCTGGGGGACAGATTGTTAATCAAGTGTCAGCTTCATGTCACGTTTTCAAAAACAACATCGGTAATTTGCTGCACGATCAGCCGATGTCAATTAATTAATATGGCCCAGTGGGTTTTGTGTTTTTCAGCCAATGATGAACCTCTGGTGAAAACTTTGTGTGACTATTTTCAATTTCATACGGTTCCTTTAACAGCATCGATGTTGTAATGTAATTACAATGCATTCAGTTAAATAGACTTAAGCATCCATTTAGTTGTTAAAGCATAAAAAGAGACAAAAGAGCGTTTAAACGCAGGCGCCGTCATTAGCAGCAGGCTAGAGCAGAAACTCCATTACTGGGGTAAAATTCATTTCCATTTTATTTTAAAGTCATGGCACGGATAAATCTAATTGAATGCAGTGCGTCTTGTTTGGTCGTATACCCACTTTATATCGTATCTCAGCCATGCAGTGCAGATCGCTGTTTTTAAAAAAAAATCTAATCTTAAATGCGGCAATTTTGTATAGGATGACAATTTACTGGACATCCTTGGGGCTGGCGGACTGAAATTAAAAGTCTCTGTGCATATACCTAATTGATCGGCTAGCTAATCAATCAGTGAACCTCTTATTATCCACCTCACAAAAGATCTCACAAAACATCCATCCTTACGGTTTATTAATAATAATTTTACCTATGGAGAAAGTGAATTAAGTTGTTCCTTCCTGTATTATGTACTGTAGGGTGATATGGCTGTCAGAGTCTGATGCTGGTGACAAAGTAACCTTTTAAACTTCATAAACTATACTCACCGGCCACTTTATTAGGTACATCTGTTTAACTACTCGTTAACACAAATGTCTAATCAGCCAATCACATGGCAGCAACTCAATGTATTTAGGCATGTGGACATGGTCAAGACGATCTGCTGCAGTTCAAACCGAGCATCAGAATGGAAAAGAAAAATTATTTAATTGACTTTGAATGTGGCATGGTTGTTGGTGCCAGACGGGCTGGTCTGAGTATATCAGAAACTGCAGATCTACTGGGATTTTCAAGCACAACCATACAGAAGAGCATCTCTGAATGCACGACACGTCGAACTTTGAGACGGGCTACAGCAGCAGAGGACCACACTATGTGCCACTCCTGTCAGCTAAGAAGCTAACAGAAAACTGAGACTACAATTCATACAGGCTCACCAAAATTGGACAAATAGAAGATTGGAAAAGCTTTGCCTGATCTGATGAGCCTCAATTTCTGTTGCGACATTCAGATAGTAGGGTCAGAATTTAGCATCAACAACATGAAAGCATGGATCCATCCTGCCTTGTATCAATGGTTCAGGCAGGTGGTGTAATAGTGTGGGAGATATTTTCTTGGCACACTTTGGGCCCATTAGTAACAACTGAGCATAGTGTGAATGCCACAGCCCACCTGAGTATTGTTGCTGACCATGACCATCCCTTTATGATCACAGTGTACCCATCGTCTGATGGCTACTTCCAGCAGGATAATGCGCTATGTCATAAATGAGTTCACTGTACTCAAATGGCCTCCACAATCATTAGATCTCAATCCAATAGAGCAACGTTGGGATGTGGTGAAAAGGGTCAATATGGACCAAAATCTCTGAGGAACATTTTCAGTACCTTGTTGAATCTATGCCACGAAGGATTAAGGCAGTTCTGAAGGCAAAAGGGGGTCCAATCCGGAACTAGTAAGGAGTAACTAATGAAGTGGCCAGTGAGTGTAGATAGTTGACTATATAGTGTATAAAGAATATAATTTAGGACACTATAAATATGATTACGTTTTACATGTGTATTTCAGAGTATATCATGCTGTGTGTATGTGACAAACATAAGCTGCGAGCAGAGCTTATTAATATTCACCATCATTCCAGTTATGGTCAAAACCAAGCATTTCATTCTAGGGGTAATTCTTGTGTTTATAAATAAGCATATAAAACCATTTCTGGATAATTTTTGCACTTACTTCAGCCACAAACCTACTATGTTGATGGCCGAGCCAATCAGACTCAAAATATCTGCTTGAGGTTTTGTTTGAGGAACTGTAGTTTACCAACAAAAGTAACATCAGAATGACTGAATTAAATGCAGGATGTGAATTTACATCATCACTGTGACACAGCTCTCGGGCCTCCATCCAGTATCTGACTTCACTTGTGGACAAAAGCCACCGATCAGTTGGAATGTCTGGAGTCTGTTTCCATTTTTCACAACACAAGCACTTCTGAATATATTTCAAAGTTCAAACCTTTTTTACAGACCCAAGAAGTAAAGGCCGGTTTTGAAAGCACATGTTTTCAGCTTCACTGGGGTTATCTAATGATAAAACCGGACTGACCGTCAGTTCTGCCTCATGCTTTCTCTGTGGTTTCTGCTGTAGCGTGAGTCACAGCTGCTGAATTGTTCACTTGTTTCCGTAATCCTGTCCGCAGGTGCTTGAGAAGTACCCCAACACACCCATGAGTCATAAAGAGATCCTGCAAGTGATTCAGAGAGAAAGGCTGAAGGAGATAAGGTGAGGTCACTTTCCAGATGTTTCTTTATTAAAACAGATCATTCTTCAGCCAACGCACTTTATTACTTTATTTTACTCACTGTCCCCCGTCCCTGAGATGTTTCACATCTTGTGCATTGTCATTTATTGTCTTTTATTTTTCCAATGCACATTTAATGTGGCCACATAACTAATTATCACATCTTTTTGTTGTTGTTGTTTGTTTGTTTCATTTCTCTGTTGTCTTCCAGAAGGTAAGATTATATAGTAGTACACCCTTCCCTGTAACTAACTTAATTTCATTGGCCGATCCCTATGCATGTTAATAACATGTGCCAATTGATGAAGCATGCAAAGGGACTCTGGCTCTGTTTCCACCTCATATTAACCTGCGCTTTCAGTGATCTGATCACAAGTGGTCAGTGGAGACGCACTGTTTTCAGTTGGTATTGAGCAATTCCATGCAAATGTCAAGCTTTCCTTGAAAAAATATAAAGACTTTTTTGGTTACATTAATAACGCATGTTTATTTTCCTCATTTAAAATAAAAAACATGTTTACAGATTGATATTTGTCTGATTCCATAACTCCCATAATAGCTGGAATTGCTCTATTATCATATTTCTGAATGCATCTCTTGTGATCATTTGGGTTTTGGATTTGCGTTGAGATCCTTTCCTTGTATTTCATCATTGGCAGTTGGTTTAAGTGTGACACAAGAGTACTATTAAATGAACAAACCCATTCCACTAAACAATTTTTGTTTAAAAGCTGTCTAATAGACATCCAAGCATAAACTGTTTGCAACATTGGTTCATTCTGAAAACGTAGCCCTATATACATTTCTCGAGATTGCGAATTATGTAGCTAGAAGTCTGACTTTAAATACTCATTCATCTTTAAAATGAATGCTATGGGGCGAAGAACGGTTCCAGAAAGCAGGTAAGACAAAACAGAAGCCAAAAAATAAAACAGACAAGTGAATAACAAGGTGAGAATGTGGTCAAATCTGAAAACCTGGTAAAAATCAGGCGAGGGTTTTTCTTTTTCTGTATTGCTTTTGGAAACGGTCGTTTTTTTTTCTTTGTCAGTTCGGTTTAGGGAAGTGGGTGGGTAGGTCAATCGGTGCTTTTAAAAACACTATCGGTTGGGTTTAGGGAAGAAGGAGGCTGGTTCAGTCGATCGGTCATTCAGTTAGTCATTCAGTCGACAGTGACTTCTGGTGGATTTATCAAGAACAGCAGGTGCGAATGGCACTCGCAAGAGAAATTTGAGATCTCAAAAAGCGTACACAGCGGCCTCTGGTAGATTCGTCAAAACAAAAACTGCAAAAAATGTAGCTCCTGAGATGTATTTGGCACTGTTCAGAAATGTATATAGGGGTATGTTTTCAGAATGAGCCTAGGTTGGCTTTTTTTTTTGTTAAAACAAGGGTTAATTTTGGTGTAAGACACCTAACAATAGTCCAACAATAAACTAGTCATCAAATAGACAGATTAGACAGACATGTGTTCCTTCCTTAAATTCTGCCTTATTTTAGCCATAATGTTTGAATGTCTATTAGATGTCTTTTAAAAGAGCAATTCCAGCATTATGGATGTGGATGTGATTTGCAGTAAAAACTTAAAACATAAATTCACAGAGAAAGTTAAATGTTAACATTATATTGGAACATCTGTTTATATTTTCCAAAACTACAAACCACAGAGTTAAGGGATCAGAAAAATATCTGTAAATTTTTTTAGATTTTAAATAAGGGCGCACTCACACTATGCTATCAGAACCTTGCCCAGGATCGTTTCCCGGATCGTTTAAGAAGTGTGAGTGCTCTGAATCGGGCTCAGGCGCGGTTCAGTTGGCCAGCCCTGGCTCGATTGGAAGAGGCCATATTACGCTTGTAGTGTGAGTGCAAAGTGTGCCTGTGCCCGAAACTGAAGACGAGACGTCACTTTTATGGGACTGTTTCATGTGGATTTATTAATCATTCTTACTGTTTAATGAATGCAAACTGTCGTAGATTATAAAGACGCAAACCCCTTGCTGCACGTCAGCTGCACCTTCAACGATCCTCCTAATTCCTGCAGCACGAGGACTTTATGATTGTTTATGAGCGTCAAAAGTGGCTGATCTGTTCGGCGAAATATTTGACTGCGTGTCACTGCGTATCAAATGACTAAAACGATATAACGATATAAAGAAATCTCCACTGTGCTGAGCGAGAGCTCTTCTAACTGAAGAGCGCATTATCGATGATGTAAGCGTGCACAGGCTCGAATGCAATGTGAGTGCGGGCCATTTGCATGGAATTGTTCGAAACACAAAATATTGTTGGGATGTTACATTGCACTTCTCAGTTTGACGACTTCATCCATAATATTCTACACCATGCCCCTCTTACCGTTAGTTTGCTATGAGGGAATGATGCACAAAAAGAAAGCCCCGCCCCTATTCAATATTCCACTTCAGTTGAAGTACATCAACATACTGAAATAAAAATCTCAGTCTTCACACAGATTTTAATACTAAAGTAATCTGATCAAATGTGCATTCGACAACCTCTAGATTTGGTAACATGAAATATTAGGGTGCTTTCACACCTAGACTTTTGCTTTGTAACCTGGCGCGTTTCCCCAGTTAGCGCGGTTTGTTTGGTATACAGTATGTGAAACCAGCAGTCACGCTCGGATCCGTGCCAAATCAATCAGTCCGAGATTGCCTGAATGAGGTGGTCTCCGCTAGATTGAAATGAACTCTGGAGCGGATCGATTGCAGTGAAAAAGCAAAACAATCAGAACCCAGCTATATCACAGTTTATTATGGATAAATAATAAGCATATGGCTATATGAAGAGAGAATTATGAGTAGGGTGAGATGTCATTCCTACCGGTAAATGTGCCTTTTCAAGCATGCTGAACTATTAACCCAGAACTGTTTATCCGTTAGGAAAACTGACCGAACTGCAGTCTTGGTTTATCAGTTATTTGTCTCTATAATGTAAAGCCTATAATGTATAATTTTACCAAGGGAGAGTCTTACCTTTGATTTATACTTGGTGACAATGTTGTGGGTGTCACCATTCAAAACTAAAGTGCACCTTTTTGCTTATAATGTCTTATTGCTCATCGTTATAAATTAAAATAAGGACGCATGACAGCTGAGCGGGACTCTGCAAAATAAACCCTGAAACTCTGACCAATGTGAGGAGAGTTTACTCGCACGTGACTTGTTTTAGCTCTTTTGGTGCGTTTAGAAACTTTGCCGTGTGAAAGCAAACCGCACCAAGTACAAAGTGCGACATTGTAACAATTTTAATTTCTGTTTCGGAACAAAACCGGTATGAAAGCACCCTTAGAGACCCTGGTTACACCTGCATGTCATATCAAATGTGTCAACAGTAACATATCATTACAAGCAGAGTCTCTATAAACCCCAAGCATTATGGTCATGGATTTGACCAAGGTTCTTGTCTTTAGAAATTGTTAGTTGCTTTCTTTTTGTCAGTTTTGCTTTGCCTTAAAAAAGTCCCTAACATCTACATACAGAATATTTGTAGTCAATAATGACTACACCAATCTGTCTGTTTTAATATCATTAGAATCTTCCAGAGTACGTCTAAAAAATAAGTCTTTCTGGAAAAGGCAAATAATAAAAAACAAAATAATAACTGATTTTTAACTGGCATAAATATGAAAACGTAAGCTTAGAAATTAGAAATGTTCTCTTGATGACTAACTAAAGTTAATTTGATTTTAAAAATATATAAACGGCCTACTACTAAATGCATAAAAATACTACTTAAACCCCATAACATAATTCCTCAAAAAATAACTGTATAACTTGCTAACTCAAAAGGTTAATAGTAGCATATAGATGACCCTGGATTTGAAATACACACATTAATTTACTTTTACTTTAATTTTTATATCTACGTACGTTTGCACTAATACTTCCATACATATTGCATACATAATGCATACATAATGTTTTCATACATATTGCAGAAATGATGGCAACATTATACTGTGCTTAACATAAAATTGGGCAGCATGGTTAGATTTGGAAGACAGCAGATGATCATAAGCTAGACATTTATGTTTTCCCCAATTTTGACTCATATCCAGTCATTCAGAATGTTACTGAGCATGTGTTGCAGTATTTTTATATACACTCTCTTTACTTAATAAAAAAATCTATTCACATACTATACATGCACAAATATGTGTAAAACCTCCACTGAACTCAGTAATCTTTGCAGATTTTAGGGTTTTAAAATTGAATAAGCTTATTTTATATTGTTTTTTTTTTAGTGGCACTTCTCCTCTTGCTTGTCTCAATGCCATGCTCCATACAAACTCACGTGGAGATGAAGGGATCTTCTATAAGGTACCCGGCCGAATGGGAGTCTATACACTGAAGGTAATTATCATTTTGAATGCATGATCTGCTCTGAGTATTCAGAATGAACTGTTTGAGATTCTAATAAGCTTTTGTTGTTGTTTTTTTGGAATAAGTCTCTGATGTGTTATGGCTTGTGTTTGTATGTGGGCAGAAGGACATTGGAGATGTGGTAAAGGAACTGTCAGAAGATGCTTCAGACGACAGCAGCGACAACATGTCTGATTCTCGATGCACAGAAAATACCAGCACCACTGGCTACAGCAAAGACGGACGCAGAAGAAGGTGGACGAGGAGAGGTAATGCATTTACTGATAAGTTTGTGACTGCTATGTTTTTAAGTAGCTACAGTTGTTGGTTTGTGAAGCTTGCTAAACATGACTAAACATGTTACAAGAGCATAGCATTTAATAAGTGACATCTATAGCTGCATCACCCTGAATTCGATCGCATTACCTCTGTATGCCAGTCTGGAACTCTCACCGCTTCACTAAATCACTTGAAACCTCAACTCTACAACATGGGTTTAATACCTTAATTTGCTTAATTGTTTCTTTGCTGAAGCTGTTCCAGAGCAATACATCAAAATGACCTAGGTGTCACTGTAGAGATGAATTTCTAAACTATTTGAAGCATCGACACATTTGCTTCGACTCTTTCAGCGTTTCATGAAGACTCAATTTTCTGACCACTATCGTCAGGACAGGCGGCAAAACAGCATAAACAGTAAAACAAAACAAAGGTCAAAACACAGAAAGTCAAGACAAGGATAACACTTACATAATGCTCAAAAAGAAACAAGACTCAGCAACGTATGCGTGTGTTGTATATTTAGTTCAAGTCCTCACGAGCTTCAGCTGTGTTTTTGTGTTATCGGGTGATTTGGAACTGGTGTGTGTAAGGTGCATAATGGGTTCTGTAGTTCAGTTCGGTGGCAGATGTATAGTTCAGTGACAGGGATGGTTCTCCAGTGATCTGCAAGGAATAGATATCTGGTGATCGTAACAATGACTAAAATAATAAGCTTTCATTGACTAAAAGTAGAATATATATAATTTCCAGGCATTTAGGTAATTAAAGTAATTAATGTGATAACTTAAAATGACTTATGATAAAGAATTGAAAGTAAAAAAACGCACCTAACAATATAAACACTACGTCAGTGGCACAAGAGCCTTCAGAAATCATTGTAATATAATAATTTTGTGCTCTTGGTTTATTGTTATAATTATGAATGGCGAAAAAAGATGTTCTGCTACAGCATTTATTTTAAATATGTAATTTTCAAAAATGATTCTTTAAAATAAAGATTGTCTGTGGCATTATTCATTAGTTAATCTTTGCAAAATAAATAAATATTACATTTTTTAAAGTAAACATACTGACCCCAATCATCTGCATGATAATATACATTTAAAGATTTATTGACATTTATTTATTTACCAGACGCTTTTATCTAAAGCAACTTACAAATGAAGATAAAAGAGAGAGTAGTGGTATATAAATGCTATGACAAGTCTAAATTAGTTCAATATTTAAATTGTACCCTCCTAGGATACAGAGAGGAGAAAGTGGTTTGTCTAGCCGACTCACCTGTGTGTAGCACACTCAGAATCGCACAATACATTTCATTTACAATTACATTATTCACATATATATTTAAAGAGTATTGCTGTACTGCTAACATGCTAACGTTCTGTTCTTAATGATCAGGTCTGAATCAAAAATGAGGACAGGATAAAGGACATTACATTTAAAAATGAAACATATTTTACTTAATAAAATTGACTATTATAGACGTTCATCTTGAAATATTCATAAATTTTCCATCGACATAGTCCCTTTATTCATCAGCGGTCGCCACAGCGGAATGAACCGCCAACTTATCCAGCATATGATTTACACAGCAGATGCCCTTCCAGCTGCAACCCAATATTGGGAAACACTCATACACTCTCAGATTCACCATCACACACTACAGCCAATTTAGCTTATTCAATTCACCTATAGCGAATGTCTTTGGACAGGGACTAAGCCGAAGGAAAATGAATGAATGAATGAATGAACTAGAAATTAGGAAAATAAGAAAAGTGCAGAGAATTTACAATCTGTGAAATAACAGTAAAATGTAGAATAATGAAATGTAATAATAATAGCATTATTAATGTTAAAAACGTACACTACATGTCACAAAGCTGTAACTGAAAGCAGTTCACTAAACTGTTCTGATCTATCACTAATGTGAATAAAAACAAATAAAATTCTAGTTGAATTAGTGAAAAAATCTTGGAGGATATCAGAACTCATGCCTCATGTTGTCAGATGTTTCATGTCGATTTTAGCATGATCATGTAACTCATACACAGATACACTGAATGCATTATATATCTGTGTGTGATACAGTAAATGTGCCCCCTTAGAGTCAAAATATTCTTTGAATGCAAAACACCCTTTAAACAGGAAATTCAACTCGCTCTCTCTTTCTCTTTCTCTTTCTCTCTCTCTTTCTCTCTCTCTCTCTCTCTCTCTCTCTCTCTTTGCAAAATTGATACCACTTCCTCATATACAGAGCTCAGTACAGATCTATGTAAACAAATGCAGGCTTTACGACAAGACATCTCGCAGTATACGTTTTTGAGAATAAAGAACTCAAAGAATGCGAGTTCTGGCAGATTCCAGCACTGTAAGTAAGACATTCTTAATTCTTAATATGCTGGTCAAACTCTAATGGATCGAAAAAAAGAGGATTGTTGTGTCAGACCAAAAGAAACAAGCTGGAAAAAGCAGGAAATAATTATTGCAATGCCAGCAATTTATTTAGAAGAGTTATTTTGAGTAGTTTGACTTCTGCTGTGCTTGACTGATGGTGATTTTACAGTGTATTTTTATTATGCCCTATTTCTTATGTTCTTCCACCAGTGATGTGTTGCCACTACATATTAAGGCTGATGAATATATAATATAAGTTTTTTTTTTTCCGCCTTGCATATACAGACCTTGTGCATTCTGTTCATTTCAGTGTGTCACAGGGTAAAGTTATAGAGCTGGCTGAATAGATGAGGCTTTGTAAAAAACATAAGATTGTCTTGCTGCTGACATTTCAAAACAATTTATGGAATAAATATATTTTTTCTCTCAAACGTGTATTTATGAATATATAGATGATCTCATGGAGAAGGGAAAATGCCATTTCTAGGTGTTACAGCAAATTAAAAGCATAGCTCAGCTTTTGTTGAAAATATACAATAATACATTCATTCATTCATTTTCTTTTCAGCCTAGTCCCTTTATTAATCCAGGGTTGTCACAGCGGAAAAACAGCCAACTTATCCAGCACATGTTTTACGCAGCGTATGCTCTTCCAGCTGCAACCCATTTCTGGGAAACATCCACACACACTCATTCACACTTATACACTACGGACAATTTAGCCTACCCAATTCACCTGTACCACATGTCTTTGGACTGTAGGGGAAACCAGAGCACCCGGAGGAAACCCATGCGAACACGGGGAAAACATGCAAACTCCACACAGAAACGCCAACTGACCCAGCCGGGGCTTGAACCAGTGACCTTCTTGCTGTGAGGCGACAGCACTACCTACTGCGCCGCCTTGCAATAATACATACTCAATAAAATATATATTTGCACCAATTTACTTCCACAAAATGTATTTGAAATGTTTAAATAGACACTTGCATCTAAATGCTTTTTAGTTTTTGAGTGTTCGAGAAAAACATAGTTTTGTTTTGTTTCGACATTTGAAGAATACATTTTTTCGATATTTAAGATAACATTTTTGTCATTTGGGGCATTTTGCATCAAATCAGGTTTGAGATCAGATCATCGGATCAAATATTTAGATTTTGATTTAATTTCTTCATAAAATATCAAAAAAGGTCAATTGTTTTATGTTTTAAATATTTATTTTTAGAGCACACATTACAAATGTTTGAATGTTTTACTTAAAAATGTAATTAGGTATGTACCGTTGTATTGGCCACCAATATTTATCAGCCAATATTGGATAAATTTAAAGCCATTGGCATATCAGCAATATTATGAAAAATGGCCAGTACCGATGGTTATAACTAGGGATGGCTGATGTGAAACTGGCGTTTCGACACAGTGTCGAGATCCTAAAGCCCAAGTGTTTCGAAACACTGTATCGAAGCATGATCCGAAACACTTCAAGCTGACGCGTATTCTCCGGTGCACCCTGCGCGTGAATGCAAAGCCCTCGCCGTGGCCGATGCTGACGTGCATTTCTCAAAAAATGTAATAACGTGTAGCGCAAGCTCTGTGATTGGTCGGCAGTACTGACGAGTGTGGGCGGGACTGAGAGCCATGCGAATCCGTTGGAGCAAGTGTTTACAAGTCCCGTGAAGGAGCTCTGGATGGGATGTTTTGTTTTGTGCTTACCTTATGATTAAAGTTGTTGCACGTCCGTCAGTTCCTGCCTCTGAATGAGCGAGTTTGAGCTACTTCTACATTAAGGTAGCATTCAGAAAAAACAAAACACCCACGAAGCAACTCACACAGGAACATAAAAACCTTAGTGCCAGCTAGTGATTCAGAAGTGTTATTGCATAGCAACACAAGCAGCACGCAGAAGTATAAATGCACAATGCGCAAGGCAGGCACCATGGGTCACGCCGATCAATTGATGCAGAAGTATAAACCAGGCTTAAGGTGACTCGAAACAGTCAGGTCACATGACTAAAGTGTTTTGAAACACCAGGTCACTTGACTAAAGCGATTCAAAGCATCGGTCATTTCAGAAGTGTTTTGAGACCTAGCAAACCTGAATTTGATTGACAGGGTCTCATGTAGGTAGTTGAATGCAAATGGATCCAATCCATATTCAGTCAAATTATTTACTGGAGAAAAACTAGCTAGTACTGTATAGTATTGAGTGCAATTACTGGTATTGGAATCAGATAAAGTCCTATACAGTCTTTTAAGTGCATCTGGAGTTGAGGATCCTCATGCAGATTTATTAAGAGAATAGTCAGGTAGGTAATGGTCAAACAGCAACAAACAGTAACATGAGGGTAATCCAAAAGCGTAGTAAGCAAAACAGGCGAATGGTCAGGACAGGCGGGAAGACAACATTGAACAATGAACAAAGCAAAGATCAAAAACCATGAAAGGACAAGGCAAGAGAAACACTTAGAAATGTTACAGGGGAACAAGACTCAGCAAAGTCTGTGAGTGTGCTGTTTATATGGTCTGATTAGTCCACTTCCAGGTGTGTAATCAGGGGAATCAGAAACTGGTGTGTCTGAGGTGTACGATGGGTGTTGTAGTTCATTAAAGTGGCATATGTGTAGTTCTCCAGTGATCTGCATAGGCTAGATCGCTGGTGATCGAGACAGATAGTAAATTATTCAAAATTTGGAAGATTTTTAAATGTTATAAATGTTTTATTCTTTATAGAATCAAACCAGTTTTAATATTAAAAATACTGAAACCCATCCTTAATAATAAACAGATGGGGAAGAAACGAGTTTCAATTTTCCATCGCTATATATTGTACCTTTCAGTGTATTTGCAAACATGTTGTTTTAGTATCAAAATAAGCATAGAGTTTAAATATGTCTGCAATTTGTGTGTGCATTGTGTGTAAATGTTTGTGGTACAGATGTTGGTAGCTAATGTATTACTTTCCTATCTTTCTCAGTGCCAACAAAACTGCAGTCTCAGCCGTCCTCCCCGCAGTCTCGCTGTTCATCTCCTTCAGTCTCCAGCAGCAAACTCATGTCTCCATCACAGAAACACAGCAAGAAGGCCCTCAAACAGGTGCTGCCGTTCACACCTTTTTTAATGTGCATTTCTCAGCTTATAAATAGCAATTACTGGAAATAATGTTTGCAATTTTATATAGCAGAAAGGGAATGCATCCATTTATATTCATAACTTAGTAGGGAAACTCATCATAAAAACACTTTATATGTTATGTAATATTGTGGTAATGCTTGTTTGGATAAGCAGTATTTTGTAAATAATAAAAATAATAAGCCTGTAAAATTAATAAATAAAGACACAAATTTTATCAACACAGGCTCATTCTGAAAATGTAGCCTTAAATAGATTTTTGGAGATCGCCAATTATGTAGCCAGAAGTACGTATGGCTGCATTTCGTCTTTAAAACTAACTCTATGGGGCGGTATGATGCCATTCCTTTTCATGCTTACCAGCTGACTGCTTACCTCAGTATGGACGGCTTTCCCTCTGTTACTAATTTGTCCAGTAACTCGCCATATACGTCGGTGGACTTGAGTCCATCAACGGCAACCTTTGAGTTTGATGAAGAACGATTCCAGAAAGTGGGTAAGATAATAAAATAAACAAAATAAATAAAATAAACAAGTAAATAACAGGGTGAGAATGTGGTAAAACCTGAAAATGTAAAAATCAGGCAAGGGCTTTTATTTTTCTGGATTGCTTTTTAAAACTGTTGGTTGGGTTTAGAGCATAGACTGTAAAATATATGGACGGAGCATCCGTGACGTCACCCATAGGTTTCTGAACACTGCAAAAGAAGCTACAAGTAGGCGCGGCCAACCGTCGCCATTTTGTTCGCGCGTCATCGCACCCACGGCGGGATACCAAACAAGGGCAAAGAGGCGGAGAGTGGGCGGAGCTACAGACACCTGCTGGCACTTTGCTTAGACCTAGCAGACAGACTTTACTTTGGGAGAAACGCTTGATACTTTATTACCTGCGACTCGCTTGTGTTCTGACCACATGTGCTTGGCTGTACACTATATCAATAAAGTGTTTAGACTTTTAAAAACACTGTAGTAATACAGTGAGCCACTAAACATTGTTCTTATGACGTTTTTCTACAGGAGGAAAACGCGAATTACTTCCAAACACTTCAGATGTGTGTGTGTGTTAGTAAATGCAAGACTACTGATGAACTCCAGCATAACACTGCATGACAACGCTTTAGATGACTGTTCTAGAGCCTACAGCTAATCAATCTGTCACATTCTGGAGTGCTTTACGGGTCTAAAGAAAAATATTAATGATAAATGATCTTAAATAAAACAAATACATTTATAGAGATGGTATACAATTATATAACTTTACTCACATGGGAAACGAGGCCACATGAATGGTTTGTGAGCACAATTAAATGCACACAGCATCCCATATCATCTGATAATTGTAAGAAATAAGTCCAAAAGGCAGCTGACTGTGTAAAGCCACATAAAACAACACAAAAATACGATGAATATGCAGAGGTCAGTGGCTAATCTGCCGGATTCAGCTGAGGTGAAGTGACGGCGACCAGCGAGACCTAGCTGTCACTCAAGTGGCCACGCCCTTAATTATGCAAACTTAATATGACCTAAAATAAAGGAAATAGATGAGTTATAAAAAAATTCACCCCCCTCACAGTTGTCATGGAGGGTATTAATAGCTATATGACCCAAAATCGTGCTTTGTACCAGGCTGTAAACACCTTTTTTTCTGTTGTAAAGTTGGCCATTCTAACAGTGGGCTCAATTGCCACTTGCTCTATTATGGAGCCAGGACTAGCGGAATTTTGATGAATTGCAGTTTCAGTTACTTCCGTATTGGCTTCCCGAGAGAGAGCGGGAGGTTGCCGCTTGGTTTAGAGAAGTGAGTGGGCATTGCTCAATCGGTGGTTTTGAAGACACTATTGGTTGGGTTTAGGCAAGGAGGAGAGGGTAAGTCAATCGTTCAGTCAGTTATTCAGTCAGTCGACCGACAGTGGCCTCTGGTGGATTTACGAAAACAAAAACTGCACAAAAGCATAGCTCCTGGGACGTATTTGCCGCTCTCCAGAAATGTATATAGGGGTACCTAATCAGAATCAGCCTGGGTTGACTTTTATACTTTTTAGTTTAAACAATTGACATCCTTCTTGTTGCTCTCGTATGTAAATGGTATAACGCACTACTAATAGCTACACATATATTTCAATTTTATTTACATTTCTATACTATATTTAAATTTAGATATTACTTTAGTTTAAGTAACAATTTCCACTGTTAGCTGTAAAATTAAAAGGGATTGTCATCAAAATTAGAGGGATTGTTCAAGAATATGGAAGGATGTTGGAAAAAAACTATTTTTGTTAAAATAAAGTATATTTAGATTTTCTGACATGCGTCAGTAAATAGTGTGGAAATTTGTATTTTTGGGAAACTATCTCTTTAAGTGTTACCAAATCTTCATCAATGCTGTTGCGCATTATACAATAAACTGCCATTTCACTCAGTCCTACTATGATATTAATAGCTTTTGAGACCCTCATGCTCTCTGTAGACAACATACCAGTAACCTTTGTTATTCTCTATCGTTCCACTTCTTTATTTATAGGCACTGAAACAGCAGCAGCAAAGAAATCAGCGGCGACAATGTGGAATCTCTAACGCCTCCAGCCCACGACTGCTCCTCAAGACTGTCAAAGACATGGCTCATGACTCTTCCAAATCTTGTAAATACAGTATTTGGTGACATCATGCACTTTTCCAATTTAGTTCTAGTTCCAAGTACCAATTTTCACTATCATCTAGTGGCTTGTTACTTGCCAATTATTAAAATATTGCCTGTTTATTAGTACTTAAAAGTTTATTAGTTCTTATAATTACATATTCTGCATACATCCCTAATTCTATCTAGAACATGAAGCTAAATTACTTCCTTAAAAACTTTTAATAAGCAGCAAATTAGGAGTCTATTAAGGCAAGTGCATATAAGTTTATTAGTACATATAAAGTACATATTCTGCATGATCTTATTCTACAACCCTAATAAAGTCACAGTTAATGGTTTATTAATAGTGAGAATTGTATCTTAAAATAAAGTGTGGCCAAAATTAAGAAATAAATCATGTTGTGAATGCTTTAAGTTTACTTAAAAGACTTACAAAGTCACAAAACTCATGTCAGTGGTAAACTTTCACTAGTTAAACTTTTCAAGGACTCCACAAATCACATGTCCAAGCTCGGTTAAAGGTGCAATGGGAGATCTTGAATGAAGAATGCTAATGTTAGCCTGATAGCACTGAAACTCTTTGTCCCACCCTGTAAATCGCCATCCTACACCTAATGAATTCGCACTATAGTAAACTTTATAGTAAACTTTATACTACACTAAGTAATTACAATACCTAACTTAACTTTTAAAAAAGGCAGGTTGTTGTTTGCCTGCAGTTTTCTTATGTCTAAACCGTGTTCGTGAACATGCCGATGATGTAATGCCTTCTGCACAAACATGGTGCTCAGAGATATTTAATTATATATTTTGAGAGACAAGAAGAACAGCCTATCAGAATGTTTGGACTGGGGTTGTGTGATTAATCGAAATCGAACCGCAATTGCACTTGAAGAAGCTGTGAAATGAAATATATATATATGTAATAACTTAATTTCCCCCACCCAGAGCAAATGCGTGACTGCCGTCTTTGTGTGACAGTCTTACAAGCCAATTGAGTGAGCACACTTTCGTTCTGCCCAATTAGAATTGTGCAAATGAACTATACGGAACGCAGACAATAAAAAACCTCACACAAACAGGAAAGTATGGACAAGTGGGATAGTGGCGTCTGCTGCTTCATAAGCATTAATTGATTAATTAATATCTAAGAAAGCAGCACTGGTAATATGGGAATATTTTGGTTTCAAAGTCATAAACACTGAACTAAAACATCATTTTTAATTATTTTTAAGAGATGTCGAAGAATTGTTGCCACAACTTACAGATTATTGAGCTGAAGCTTGATTAAATCGCAAATCTAATTGCAATAAAAAAAAATCCCCCCACCCCCCCCTCAAAAAAAAATTCGAATAGTTCGAACCCAACGTTTTGATTGGTCAAACTCCTACACCTTCCACATTATATTAAAATACATGTAAATACACGTGGACCACTTTATTTAGGGTGCTTTCACACTAGCACTTTTGGTCTGCACCTGGGTTCGTTTGACGTCGGTACATTCAGCTAGTGTGAATGTGTCTTCTGAACTCAGGTGTGCACCCGTGAACCGTACCCGAGTGCGCCTGGAAGAGGTGGTTTGGGGTACGGTTCATGCAAACTCTGGTCTGGTTCACTTTTGGTATTAATGCAATCATACCAAATAACAGAAGTGAACCTGTAGTTATTCCAGTTGGGTTATTTTTTGGTATTTTTCTTCAGGAAATGACTGAAGGCATATATTATGTTATCATAACGATATAATAAGGCAATAAGATTGTAACTAAACTGCGCATTTACACCCTACTCATATTCATGTAAACACACAAAAACAACATTAACATTATAGCAGACACTGTAAAAAGGTCATTCCCAGCCACTTTTAGAGTATCATCGAGTGACAGAATGTTGTGGGACTGCTATACAGGAGTTATTATTAGTGATTATAGATAGCGAAATTTAGCAGTTTTTATTTTAGCTTTTTTTTAAAGCATGACAGTAAATCACGGACGCGGTTATGAATATATTAAAACATGTGCTTGTTTGTTGTAAAAATTCATAATAATGAGAAAAAATCTAAATTTGTGCATCTCCTGACTTCTGGGTGCAGCTATGCTGCCGTTTTGGCTGGTGTATTCTGGGAAATTTTCCTAGCCCTTGGTTTCGAGTGTGGTCCTGAAAAATCTCTGTGCGAAGGGCTATCTAGCCCTTTCCCTTGGCCCTACGCCTTCAAGCTAAAGAGGATTGGGACAGGTTTAAGGGGAACGGCTAAGGGGTAGAATTGGGATTGGGCCTTAATGATTTCTATCAGGATGTAAAGAGACTTTCGACTAGCAAAACAAAAATAGTTCACATGTTGCATCTTTAACTATTATACCAACTCAAAATTGCACACATTGCAACACTGTTAAAAATACATGGTTCCACACAATTCCTTCATGTTGTCCCTACACAAATCGAGCTAACTGAAATGTTTTTACAAATTTAAGTCGATTGAACTTAAAACAATTAAGTTGTCCCCAAAAAGCCTCACGAATTGCGTTTAATCAGCTCATTTTTAAATAAGTAGTTTGAACATGCAGGAAAAATTATTTGAGTAAATGTTGATGCTGAAATTATGTATTGTGTGAATATCCATAAAATACCTACCAAAAATTAGACTGTATCTCTGTTTGCTGCAGCCTGGGAGCTGAAACAGAGAGAATGCTGCCCTGCCAGTCCACAGAACTCTACCTCCAGCTCGTCCTCCTCTGTCAAAGCAGATGTGTGCCACACGTCTGGTGCCCGCAAGGTGTCGCAGCGCTCCAGCCGGCTCAGTGCCAGTGAGTATGGTCACCCATCAGTGTCATTAGTGTCAGTAAATGAGATGCTGTAACTGATCCCGCCGCTTGCATTTTCAGGACAATTGAGACGCAGCAGGTGTGAGATAGATGTGGAGACACCAGATTCCATCCTTGTAAACACCAACCTGAGAGCACTAATCAACAAGCACACATTCTCACTGCTGCCTACAGATTGTCAACAGAAGCTGCTTAAGATGCTGCCTGAGGTTGATCAGCAGGTATTGAAACGCAGAAGTCTGTATCATTTTGTGATCATGAGTCACTTGGGGAGTAACAAGATCTCGCAAGATCCGATGTGTCTCGTAAGATCTGACTGGTCTCACGAGCACATCACGTAGTGCTGGTTTGGATCCAGAGCCTAGTTACAAATCAGTCCTTTTACTTTCAACATAAAGCAATGGCTCAGAATCAGGAAAAGTGGTTATTAAGTAGCACCAAAACATTGCTGAGCTAGAAGTAAGAACTGCTTGCGTCAGGAACAGAAACTATTTTGAACGCCTTATTTGAAATAGCAGCATAGCAACACATTATTGCTTTTCAAATGACAGTGCTCTACATGAACAGGTTAGGCCGGTACAAACCAAGCCTAAAACACATAGCACCAACAAATCCAACATAGGCTTTTTCTAAAAACATAGCCCTATATACATTTCTGGAGATCGAGAATTATGTTTACAGAAGTTCGTATGGCAGCAAACGAACGCTACAGGGCGGAATGACGCTGTTCCTTTTCGCGCTTACCAGCTGACTGCTTACTTCCGTATGGACAGTTTTCCCGCTGTTCACAACAAGCGTACACAGTGGCCTCTGGTGGATTCGCAAAAACAAAAACTGCAAAAAAACGTAGCTCACTAGCTACTTTAGGTGCTCACTAAAAATGTATATAGGGGTATGTTTTCAGAATTAGCCTGGGATGAACAAATCTCAACTGTGTTGTCGCCTCACATTAGATTGCATCTGGACCAAAAAACTGCATGTGAACACACCAAATGGAGAATATCTGACTGAAACTGAAGTACGTTCTGCGTCTGTACAAGAGGGCATGTCTTTCTGGTCCGCTTGGGGCATTAGTCTGTTTTCTTGTTCCGCAAAGGGAAACCGAACTTCTGATGCACACATACAAAGTGTAAAGCAGCATTTAGTACTACCACAGTAATTGGACATGCCCACGACATGCCCTCAGAGGTCGCCAGAAGTTGCTCACTCTCCGTTGAAATTAACAGCCGCTTGTCGCTTTGCCGCTGCGAGTTGCATGTGTTGTGAATGAGGCTTTCCTTGTATTCTTATTCTGTATATATTACAGCACTCTACATGAACATTTTATTATTCCTTGTAATCTTCGTCTATACAAACTATGGCGCTCTGCATGGGTACATTAGATTTGCTGTGATTGGATGCTGATTTAGGTTCATTTTACCTACATTTTGTGCATTTAGTGATATATATTACTAAAAGACTATATATATATATATATATATATATATATATATATATATATATATATATATATATATATATATATATATATATATATATATATATATATATATATATCATTATATATATCATTATGGATTTCTTCTCTTTTTAAGACTCATCTACCCAGTCTCATCTCGTCTCATGGGTTATGTCTCATCACACCCTGTCTCTGATGTCTCTGAGTCTCTGATGGTTTGATTGTGATGCCGAGTGCTCTTTCTGTGTTACAGGCCAGTATGGATGGAGCATTGAAGGTGACCAGCTCTGCCTTGAACAATGAATTCTTCACATCAGCAGCACAGTCTTGGAAGGAGAGATTGTCAGAGGGTCAGTTGTTTTTCATGTGGGTTAGAAATACTTAAAAGCCAGTACTGCCATTTGTTTGGGTAATCCGATCACATTTAGTCAGCTGAGATGCAATTCTGCATATACCTGGCATCAACATATGTTTAACACTTAACACATATTTAACACCATTCACTTGTGATGAGATTGACAAAAGTGCATCTTCTTACTGGGTGTGAAAAAACTATACATATCTTTAAAACATTCACTTCATTGTGAGTGAACCACTTTATAATGGAACTGTGTGTGTTCACAGGTGAATTCACGCCAGAGCTGCGACTGAGAATGCGGCAAGAAATTGAGAAAGAAAAAAAGGTGGATCTTTGGAAAGAGCAATTTTTCGAAAGCTACTATGGTGAACAGTAAGTCAGCCACCTCACCTTTTATATATACAAAAAGGAAAATCAGACTAACTCTAAGGGGCCATTTACCAACAATGCTTTCAGCCAAAAATGGGAAACTTTCATTTACACCACAATGTCATTTTTGGAACTGAAAATGCATAAATTTGAAAATGGGATTGAAGGGGAAGTTTATAAAATGTCAGCATTGTTGTGTCCATGTAAATATCTGAAAACAAAAGTAATTGAAAAGGATGATGACATGTTCCTTTTAAGTGTTTAGGAGAGTGTAGTTTTGTTTAATGGAAAATAAGTGATGTTTTGTTATTGAAATCCGAATCCCAATTCTAATTTCCTGTCTTCTCCTACTTTTCAGTTCTGGCTTGTGTATAGAGGAATCCAAAGAGTTGACGGAGGCTAAGGAACTTCCTGAACCAGCTAAAAGAACAGTTTTACCAGTAAAGCCAGCGATTGTCAAAGAGCCTCAGAAGGTAAACACAGTGATAGAGGTCATCCACATGGAGTTGAGATCCAGAGATGTAAAATCAACTGTAACACATACCTCCCCTGAAGAGCCAGTCAAACTTCCTGCTTCAGAGAAATCACGTTTATCCTTAGACATGAAAAAGGACGCACAGGTGGAATTGATTCCAGTGTCTTCTATACAGAAAATGGTGGATCCCAAACCAGACGTTGAGAAAACACTGGAGAGTGAGATCAGATGTAAGACCCCAACATCTTCTTTGGAAGCAACGTTAACCTGCTTGAAAAGAAAAGAGACACAGAGCACTAAAGAGGAAAGTCCTGTTGGCGAGGCTGGACAGGCATTGGCAGAAAGCAATAAGGCTGGATCTACAATAACTGCTGTCACATCTGAACCTCTGAAAAGAAAAATATCTAGTGAAGAAGATGCAGAAGTCATAACAGAGAAGAAGCCCCGCACCTCTTTATCAGAAGTGTCACCCACAGCGACAGCTAGGGAAAAAGTAGAACAGAGAGTTCCTCCTCTCAAAGTAAGTTTTAGGGTTTACCTTCTAAACAAACCCTTCACCCTAAATATTATACTGCACTGTATTACACCATTTTTACAGCAGCAAACACAACATTGATTCAGGGTACACCTTATACCAAGGTGCAACATAAGTGTAACATAACATTGATACTTCAAACACAAAGGACAATATGCCTTATGCTTTTTCCTTGAATTGAATAATACCTGGTAGATCACATAGTATCATCCCCTCTTTTTTTGCAGATCCCAGTCTCAAGAATACTCTCTGCCCCTGCTGCTATTGAGCAGATATCTCCAAGGACTCCTGTTCCCTTGACCCCTCCTAGTGTCCGACCGGGACGTACAGGTGCACGCACTCTTGCTGACATCAAGGCAAAAGCCCAGTTAGCACGCGCACAGCGTGCTGCCGCAGCAGCAGCCGGATCATCTTCCTCAAAGGGAACTGGCTCAGTTGGAGGTACCTCAACACCCTCTCCAGCTCTGTCCCTTTCAGAAGATTTTTCACCAGCAAGCAGCAGAAGTCAATCTGTGTCACCTATAAAGTTAAGCTCGGGATCTCCTGCCCCTGAAGGCACAGTGATTCTCTCACAAACCTCTCCTTCCTCAGGTTCTGCGGGACACACAGACCCTGTTTTTGCACAGGCCTTCAGTGCGAGCCAAGGTTTTTTAAAAGAAAATCGCTCTTTGTTTGGGTTGCAAACCACTCAGTGCTCGTTGAACCCAATGGGCAAGGATCAGCATTACCTTCTTTGTCCTGAAGGCACACTAGCACCTTCAGGACAAGCAGGAAACATGACTGTCTCAAACACACTTGCACAAAACCAGAGACTACAGCAGACTCTTTTTGCAGGTGCATCAGCTGCCAGGCTTATCTCTTCAATCCCAGCAAATAATCCTCTGGTCACCCAGCTTCTTCAAGGTAAAGAGGTTCCCTTAGAAAAAATTCTCCCAAAGCCACTAGCCAATGCTGAGGTTCAATCTGTGGCAATTTCTGCCATGGATAAAAAGAACCTTGACACCACCACTGCTGGGTTGAAAAAAGACAGCCCAACAGTTCAAGAAGTCAGCAAATTTGTTCCTTTTGACCAACCTGCGAAGCAAGTCAGTAGTAGGGACAAATTTGAAGTCGGCACTCAGGACAAGATCCTCCAACCACTAAGGGAGCAGAAGCACACCAGCTCAAACCGTCAACCTCCCCAGTTTCAATCCTGCCAGTTAGGTCACCTTGAGAGTAGCCAGGACCAGAGTGTCCATCTAGGAATCTTTGGACGGAAAAGAGTATCGAAGCCAGCTATGACAGGACACTACCTCCTCAATGTCTCCACATACGGTAGAGGATCTGAGAGCAGCAAACGGCCACACTTGGCTAGTAATACAAGCACTACCCTCGCCAACCTGAAAAAAGAGAAAATTGAAGCAGAGGATAGTGTGAAAGGGACAACAGAATCACTTGCAGGTACCACCTCTCAAGGACACGCACCTTTCCCAAGTGTCAAAGTGGAACAGCAGGGATGTTTCATCAGCAAACCAGATGATGGTTTGACACCTCAACCATGTACTGATGTAAAGTCTGAATCTCCATCACTGAGCTGTTTGCCCAGCAAAGAAGAAGGCAGCTCTTCTACTAGAACCAAAGAAACATGCTCAAGAGGGCAGCTTGATATGTGCAGCACTATACAGGGTAAAACAGAGCCATATCAATTAGGTGACTGTCATCAACGCATGTTCTTGCCTCAGAAAGCCCATAATGGAACTCCGTATGGTGGCAGTATAAGCATGACTGTCCCTCATGCACTGAACCACAGCATGCCTGACACTCCGTCCTGCAGTGGCGATAGTGAAACGGCTGGTGGAGGTATGATGTCTTTTTCCGTCACGGTCACCACCATACCTGCCGGTCACCTACTGGATCAGAGCAGTCAGAGTGAGACCTCACCTGAGGAAGCCTTCATAGAAACCTCTGCAATGGAGGATGTCCAGTCAAAGTGCTACTGTCGGCTGAAGGCCATGATTATGTGCAAGGGATGTGGTGCATTCTGTCACGACGATTGCATTGGTCCATCCAAACTATGTGTCTCATGTTTGGTGGTACGATAATGGTCATGTGGACGAACTGTGACATTCATTGATTCATAAAGAAAAGAGCAATCATACAATCAAACAATAATTTTACCACTGTACAGTAGTGGTGCTCTCGCTGTGGTAATCTACTCATGCATCCGTTGTCATTTGAGAGGCAGGCTCTTATGCTGTTCTTTGGGAGTAATTCACTCAAAAGTGAATTGCGACCGCTAATAGTGCTGTTTATTTGCACTTATATTCTGCTTTGTTTTAGCGGCCAATTCAGGAAAGGAATTATCAAATCAGGTAAAGGCCAACAACAAGTGCTGTTCTTGCACGTCAATCCCAAGCACTAGGGGCCAGATTTACTAAATAGAGCAAATTATCGCGAAAGTACAATCACATAAAAGTGCAGATCCCATGAAAGGGATGTAAATTAATAAATTATTATAATAATTTAAGCACAAACACAAGAAGAGCTGTTGATAAACAGGTATGTGTAATCTACTAACAACCCAGGGTTAACTTCATGTCTTTTGTAAATCATTTTTTGTTTGTTGTTTTATGCAGAAAGCTGCTAGTAAATTCTGGCCCTTAGTTGTGGAGAATATGACAAACTACCGTAATCTGGAATGTTTACTGTTCAGTATGGCTGCACTACTGCAATCCAGAGACCCGAAACAGTTCTGTAAATTGTTGAAAGTGATCTGGACAACACTGTATGCCTGCATATATGCCCGGTTATCATATTTTTATCTATCATGTGCAATTTCAACACTTCTGACTCGGGCGTTGTTTACAGTAATGCGTTTTTAATTGAAAAGTATAGGTTCTGTTATGTTTCCACCTGACATTCACATTACTTCGGCATCTTTGACCTGTCAAAACAAAGCGTTTTTAAAATGTTAAAAACTACAGTGGCCGAGAGAGCTGAACGTGCTGCAGTTTAAGAAGACATGTGCAATTACAAAAAATGAAGTTACCCTTTTTTCATGAAATTACTCTTTATGCTTAGATGCCAGGATTCTTGGAACCTCTGGTCGGCAGCTTTATGCGTATAAAGAGTCACATTTGGACAGCTTTAAAAGCATAGATTTAAATTATTTTACTTGCTTTTAATGTCTTTGAACAAATCCTGCTGTTGATCAGCACCACCTCCTGGACTGATTATTTAAAAAGTGCGATCTAATGAGAATGAAAAACAACCACTGTGAGTAATTTACCCTTATCGTTAGATGGTATCTTCTGCCATTTAAATGGAGCATTGTCATCGCTAAAGTCAACATTTTCTCTTTTTTTCAAATATATAACTAACATATAACCAACCCAAACGATGGTCCAAAATGTTTGACACACACACGTGCGTCTCATTGACACATTGATTTAAAGAGTGGCATAAAGTGAAAATAAAGTGGCATTTTGAAATGACAGAAAAACACATGGTAAGCACTACACAAAACAAACTAACTAAATGAAACATACTGTAAACTGCTCCCGGGTTACAATCAACATTCAAATCAGCCAGCAGAGTATCAGTCATGTACTTTTATTTTTTTGGAAATTTAATGCCTTACATGCCAGTAATATGGTTTGCTCTTAATAATACAGTAATGTATTGGGTGTGTTGTGTGTGTGCGCACTGAGCTCTGTATAACACCTGACAGATCTGACGGTTTTTCTCTCGCGCTTGAACCACATCTGACAGAAGTATAACAGCTTTTAACACACATCTTTTAAAATCAAACTCGTGCATCACCAAAAAACTCCCTAAGCCACTCAACACGGTACTAACACCCATTTTCGGATCGAGATTTACCAGTTGTAAACGCTGCAAATGGAAGTTCTAAGTATCCTATCGGAAGCCGTTGCTTGCTATGGCGCCCTCCATGCAGCATCCAAGAAAAAGGTCTATAATGTAACTTTAAAACAAAAACGCACTAGTGTAAACAGCCTTAAGTGGATCAGGGGTGGTTTGTGAATAAGACACAGGTTTTTGCACTAATAATGCAGTGTGCAGCTAAATTTACAGAAATCCCTTTGTTTATTATTTTAGGCACAAAGATAAATGAGGTTTGGAAAATGTGCAATGCCGAGTAATACTTCCTATCATTCATTAAGGCACCTTGTTTTTGACTCAATATTGAATAGTGGCAATATTTACGGCTTATTCCTATCCGTGTTATATTTTCATAACAATTTTAGAAAACTAAACCAACTATTTTTGTAGATGTTAAAAATAATGGTTCCCCCCTTCCCCCTACCTGTCAGATTTTGGACACATAATTCCAACCAGTTTGCTTGATTAGAAACAGATACTTTTTTTTTTTGGTCTTTGCTTGCTGGTTTGTAATGCAAGCAAAGAACCACATGACTAAAATACCAGTTCCTTTGCAGAATTACTGTGAATATGTAAACCTAATATATTAACCTGCCTTGTTCCTAGGTTTATATGGTACTGTTAAAGGTTATTTATGGGATAGAAGGGATTTTTGTCAAAAACAGTTACAGGCTTCTCTTATATGGGTGGGTTTTACTTGAGAGAATGACAGATTTATACTGATGATGGCAATAATTTGTATATTTACAGTACAATATTTATAAAATGAAGAGCATTAGTCCCTTACATCTCATTTTTTTTGTCTAAATAAAAAGATTTATTATGATTGCACTTTTTTATGTTCAATGACAAACTTGGCATCTTCAAAAGTTATATATTTGTGAGGTTGATGAGAATGAAAGCACTTAATCGAATAATAATCTATTGTACCCTCTCAGGAGCAAAACCAGGTCTTAATCATTTCAGTAGCCCGTGTCTAATCATTCACACGAGTGACATTGCCTCCAATTGGAATATTGGATATTCCCTAGTAAACGAATGCAGAGCAACAGCAAAACTATATGAGCAATGAAGTTGAACACTCAGAAGGGAGATTATATGAAGATTTTCGGTTTGTTTTATATTGTAAATACTGATTTTCTTTTGAAATGTACAAAACTATTCCTACAAAACATTTGTGTAACTTAAACATATCCGATTGTCTACTAAGGGGTTTTTATTTAACAATTGCAGTCACAAATCACGATTTTAATCATGTTTCATCGTTTAAAATTCCTGTCCCAAAACAATTCTGCTACATTTTGATACCAGTTGTTATGTGTATGTCTTTCAATTAGTTTCTTTAATCATTCGCCTTCAAGGCAGTAGAAATGTAAACAAAGTTTTAGCTACGATTTGCTTGGTAATATACCAAAGTCAATTTATGGGAACTAGATGATCAGATTTTGTTTTTAATGTCTGTAGTTACTCAAAGTAATATATTTTAAGTAATATATTTTAATAATAATTATTAAAGAAGTCTATTTACAAATCAAAACGTTTAAAGAAACAGGGTATTTACTATGTCTTTATATTGGCTGTCCCGTTTTGGTATACCTTCATCCCAGGTGTACAAACTTTTTACACATTTTTTTTGTACCCTTTCTTTTGTTTGGCTAGTTTGCAAAGAATCGATGTACCCTCATGGTAGATTTTGAATCGCCTAATATTATCTGTGAGCTCACTTTATTGATTGCTAAAAGTCTAGCTTCTTACTGAAAAACAATCAGGTTTTAGTGTTTGTCTTGTGTGGATACAGTTAGCGTGGTGGTTGGGTTGTGCTGAATGTCTTTGGGTGTGAGGTCGGTTTTTCTGGTTTTTCATAGAGACATATGCATCTTTAAACGTTCAAGAGACTCCACGAATATAACTGTGATACCTCCGTTATACTTCATATCTGAACCGATATGATCGTAAAAATAATAGTTAGGTTAGATCATAAACAAGCAGCGTTTAACTATTTATTATGGGTTATTTACTGCTGATTTTTTCTTTGATAGAGTGGCGACGCATGACTTTCCACTGCCTCTATCCTCAACCATTTATGCCTGTGACGTTTTAACAAAACGCTTGGATTTTTAATGAACGAGTCTAATGTTTTCCCCTGCCGTGATATGACTCCAGAACTCTGGAGTGACTTCCACAATGTGTGTCATGTTATGTTTTTAAAAGGCAAATATTTTATGTAAAAAAGGTGAATGTAATATAGTAATTGTAATCAGCACTTGTACGCAAAGTGTATTTTATCAAGAAACAATACGATTAAATGCAGTAAAACAAATGCAGTTTTTTTGTTGTTATTCTGTGTATTTCATTTAATTATTTATACAATACAGTGCTCAGCATAATTGAGTACAGCCCATTTTGAAAATGAATATTGTTATCCACTTTTCAGTGAATATAGGCAGTGTAATTTGGTGCATTTTAACAAAACAGATTTATTAAACAGATATATTTATTAAAATATTTTAGTCACCAAACATATTTATAGCCAGTTTCTGTGCCTGACGATCACGTTGCCGTGGTCCTAACCTTCGACCACCACCCGTTCCACAATGCACCAGCCCCTTACGGCTCTCCCTGCAGGTGGTGGGCCTGCGGGAGGTCACCTCACTGGGAGGGAAGGAGCCCGAGCTTGTGCGGGAAGTGGAACGGTACCGACTAGAGATAGTTGGGCTCACCTCCATGCAGAGCTGAGGCTCTGGAACTCAAGTTCTTGAGAAGGGCTGGACTTTCTTCAACTCTGGAGTTGCTCACGGTGAGAGGCGGCGGGCTGGTGTGGGCTTGCTTATAGCTCCCCAACTTAGCCGCCATGTGTTGTATTTTTCCCCGGTGAACGAGAGGGTCGCCTCCCTGCGCCTTAGGGTCGGGGATAGGTCTCTAACTGTGGTTTGTGCCTACGGGCCAAACACCAGTGCAGAGTACCCGGCCTTCTTGGGGTCCTTGGGAGGGGTGGTGGAAGGTTCCCAGACTGAGGACTCCATTGTTCTACTGGGGGACTTCAATGCCCACCTGGGTAATGATAGTGATACCTGGAAAGGCATGCTTGGGAGGAACGGCCTCCCTGATCTAAACCCGAGTGGTGTTTTGTTATTGGACTTCTGTGCTAATCACAGTTTATCCATAACGAACACCATGTTCAAGCATAAAGGTGTCCATCAGTGCACATGGCACCAGGACACCCCAGGGCGGAGGTCAATGATCGACTTTGTGGTTGTATCATCTGATCTCCGACCGTATGTCTTGGACACTCGGGTAAAGAAAGGGGCAGAGCTGTCAACTGATCACCACCTGGTAGTGAGTTGGATCCGCTGGCAGGGGGGAAACCTGGACAGACCTGGTAGGCCCAAGCGTATTGTGAGGGTCCTCTGGGAACGTCAGAGGGATTTTCAACTCTCACCTCTGGAAGAGCTTTGACCAGATCCCGAGGGAGGCTGGAAACATGGAGACTGAGTGGTCCATGTTCTCCGACTCCATTGTTAACGCAGCCATGAGGAGCTGTGGCCGTAAAGTCTGTGGTGCCTGTCGGGGCGGCAATCCACGAACCTGGTGGTGGACAACGGGATGCCACAACGGGATGCCGTCAAGCTGAAAAAGGAGTCCTACAGGGCTTGGTTGGCTTGCAGGACTCCCGAGACAGCTGATGGGTATCGACGGGCCAAGCGTGCTGCAGCCCGAGTGGTTGGGGAAGCAAAAACTCGGGCCTGGGAAGAGTTCGGGGAGACCATGGAGGAAGACTATCAGTCGGCCCCAAAGAGATTCTGGCAAACTGTCCGGCGCCTCAGGAGGGGAAAGCAGCTCCACATCGACGCTGTTTACAGCAGAAGTGGGGAGCTGTTGACCTCGACTTGGTATGTGGTCGGGTGGTGGAAGGAATACTTTGAGGATCTCCTTAACCCCACTGACATGTCTTTCATTGAGGAAGCAGAGACTGGGGATGCAGGGGTGGACTCACCCATCACCCAAGCTGAGGTCACTGAGGTAGTTTGCAAGCTCCACAGTGGCAAAGCAGCAGGGGTGGATGAGATTCACCCTATGTATCTTAGGTCTCTGGATGTTGTGGGGCTGTCGTGGCTGACACGTCTTAACAACATTGCATGGAGGGGGGACAGTACCTCTGGACTGGGCAACTGGGGTGGTGGTTCCCATTTTTAAGAAGGGGGACCGGAGGGTGTGCTATAACTGTAGGGGATCACACTCTTCAACCTCCCGGGGAGAGTCTATGCCAGGGTACTGGAGAGGAGGATCCGGCCAATGGTTGAACCTAGGATCCAGGAGGAACAATGTGGTTTTCGTCCGGGCCATGGTACACTGGACCAGCTCTATACCCTCACCAGGGTGCTCAAGGGTTCATGTGAGTATGCCGAACCATCCACATGTGTGGACTTGGAGAAGGCATTCGATCATGTCCCTCGTGGCATTCTGTGGAGGGTGCTCGGGGAGTATGGGGTCAGAGGCGATCTGTTGAGGGCCGTCTTGTCCCTGTATGAACAGAGTAGGAGTCTGGTTCGCATTACCGGCAATAAGTCAGATTTGTTTCCAGTGCATGTTGGACTCCATCAGGGCTGCCCCTTGTCACCAATCCTATTCACAATTTTTATGGACGGAATTTCAAGGCCCAGCCTTGGGCTGGATGGGGTCCGGTTCGGGGACCACAGGATTTCATCTTTGTTATTCGCAGATGATGTTGTTCTGTTGGCTTCATCGCACATGGACCTTCAGCATGCACTGGGGCGGTTTGCTGCCGAGTGTGACGTGGCTGGGATGAGAATCAGCACCTCCAAGTCCGAGGCCATGGTGCTCCATCGGAAAAAGGTGGTTTGCCATCTCCAGGTTGGAGGAAAGTCCTTACCCCAGGTGGAGGAGTTTAAGTATGTCTGGGTTTTGTTCATGAGTGAGGGAAGGATGGAACATGAGATTGACAGGCAGATTGGTGCAGCGCCAGCAATAATGCAGTTCATTGTACTGGTCCATTGTGGTGAAGAAGAAGCTGAACTGAAAGGCAAAGCTCTCGATTTAACGGTCAATCCATGTTCCTACTCTCACCTATGGTCATGAGCTTTGGGTCATGATCGAAAGGACAAGATCTCGGATATAAGAGACCGAAATGAGTTTCCTTCGAAGGGTGGCAGGGCACACTCTTATGGATAGGGTGAGGAGCTCTGACACTCGGGAGGAGCTCGGAGTAGAGCCGCTGCTCCTCCACATCGAGAGAAGTCAGTTGAGGTGGCTCGGGCATCTGTTTCGGATGCCTCCTGGACGCCTACCTAGGGATGTGTTCCAGGCATGTCCCACCGGAAGAAGGCCTCGGGGAAGACCCAGGACACGCTGGAGGGACTATGTCTCTTGGCTGGCCTGGGAACACCTCGGGATCCCTCCTTTAACTAAATTATTCTAAAATCTTTTCCTTTTTTTTTAAATTTTGTATTTAATTTTTTTTCTATAACATATAAATTTGGGTGTACTAGTTTTTGGAACATTATCGTAAGTTATTTGGTTAGATAAGCTCCAGATTTGGCCTCAACACTGACTAATCTAATGCATATGCACAAAAATAATAGTGTATAGCTTCCTATTAAAAATATAAATTGAAAAGCTAGATTTGTGAGGTGTGTACTTATATGCTAAGCACTGTATATTGTAGGTTTCATGGGTCATGCTGCTAAAATATTCACAATACTGGACACTTCAGCCTTTGTTACCTGTAGTATACAGTATATTTAACACATTTTAATTAAACCTCATAATGCATTGAGGTCTGCTTTGACTCAGAGATGACATTTGACATTGATATTAAAAAAACAATGACATTTTGAAAATGCTTTAGGATGCTGAAAAACACATTTTCTTTTTTTATTTATATATTTGTTTGTTTGTTTGTTTGAACAATTTCTATATTTTTTACAGTCATGTTTTTGAGTAGAAATCATAGATAATATATAAATACAAATCATATATTAATCAATATTCATTCATTTTCATTTCGGCTTAGTCACCACAGCGAAGTTAACCTCCAACTTATCCAATTTATATGGTTTACGCAGTGAATGCCCTTCCAGCTGCAACCCATCGCTGGGATACATCCATACAAACTCATTCACACTCATACACTACGGACAATTTAGCTTACCCAATTCACCTGTACCGCATGTCTTTGGACTGTGGGGGAAACTGGAGCACCTGGAGGAAACCCACGCGAACACGGGGGGAACAATCAAACTCCACACAGAAACACCAACTGACCCAGCCGAGGCTCGAACCAGCAACCTTCTTGCTGTGAGGCGATCATGCTACCCACTGTGCCACTGTGACGCCTTTAATATATCAAATATTTTTTATAAATTTTCTACAATATGTCAATATATAATACATTATAAAAAAATATTTTCATGTCAATTTTTTTTTAAATATGCTTGTATATTTCTCCATATCTAATATACATTCAGGAAAGGAATTTGTTAACATAAACATGTTTGTCTGCTGAAAAAAATAATTGCATTGCATATAAAAAAACGGGAATTTTTGCAGCCTAATTATTTATAACAGTTTTCACAGTTTTAAAATATAATGTTATTATAAAATATAATGTTATTTAAATATTAATACAATCTTACTAATTCTAATAACATATAAAATATTCATATTTTATTATACTAACATACTATTCATATTTTAAGAATATTTTTATATTTATATTAAAATATTAAGTTAACTGTTTTTATAAAATAAGTTTGCATACAATTTGTGCGTCTGTAAGAGACTTTTATTCTGTTCTGTATAACATAAGCTTTTTATATATATAAAATCATCTTTTTGAGCCCTTAGCCACAATAATCATTCATAGGCTACAGTATGAGCATTTACTCACCCTATTTAAGCCATCATTTATGACACAAAATCTAACTCTAGCCCTGCTGCCTAATAATAATAATGAAGATGATCAGCGTGCAGTGATGCAGGATGGAGCCTCTGCTGTCCTCTGCTGTCTGTGATGCTCAGAGCCTCCACTGCAGTTCCACAACACGAGCGCGAACCACAGCACTACAATCTGACGATGGAGGAGCGCAGCGCGAACAAACTGCGGATTACCGAGTCGAAAATTGTCGGTGTGTATTAAAAAAGTGAACCATGATGATGATAGTGATGATGATGCTGATGCTCCAGGAATCGAGCGCGAGACCGATGATCGCTCTCATCAGATGCTGATGATGGTCGCGCGACCTGCGTGATTTCCTCCTGCTGGTAAGATCATCCCATAATAATGATTTTTACATTCAAACTCAACACACACACCACTGCCAAATTATGTCCCCTCAAAATGTGAATCTGACTGTGTTTATGCGCCGTGTAACATATTATTTATTTAACGTAAAAGCGGGAGTTGGATTATATGATGATAATATGGCCGTGTGTATTAATGTTTGATGTTGTCATTTAAACACGTCGGTTATATTTGTTAAATCTACGCGAGAAATTCCTCACGCTGATTCACGTCAAAGCGCGAGTCATTATATAGAGGTGCGGTATGTTACTTGTCTTATTAAATAGGCCTTATGTTCCCTCAGTAGTAGCACCGCAAGATGCGATTAGACTAGCAAAACGAACCGAGCGATTTTGAAGCCAGAAGTCATAACGTCAGCAGTGTCTTTAACGGGCAGGAATGACATAATGCTTTCTAGTGGTGTTTCGTTTGTGAACGAGTCGGTGCTTTTGAGCGAGTCTTTTTCAGTGAATGAATCTTTTCCCACTTACACGCACTGAATTAGCCTATATTGTTTGGTTCATTGGAGTGTCTTTCGCTGCTTTATTGTCATTATTTGACTGAGAGTGAATTAGTGTTTTAGTGTGTGGAAAACAGTTCATTAGTGGACTCATTTGTTTAATAATTCGCTGGCTAAATTCAGCATAGTTACCAGTACAACTAGTTCTGTAATATAAAGGTATGAAAAAGTCAAACATGGCCGACATATCAGATTAACCCTTATGTACAGTTGGGAATGTTTTCATCCCCTCTGGGGTGATTTTGAGTGTTAATGTGGTCATTAACTTTTACAGTGTTTCAGCTAGCAGAATGATTTAGGTGGTAAATCTTATTTTCACATATATTTTAAGAAAATGCTTTGAATTCAATGATACACTGGGCAAATTTACTACCCTTTTGTTATGTTAGGGATGAAAACTGAATTAAACTGCTGGAAAAATGCATCAGATAATTATTTTTTTCAATTTTATATTTGAAAAATATTCAAATATATTTTAAAATCTGTTAAGTAACCTCAGTCCTGATCAATGCTACTAAATTGTTTACAGGATTTTAACTCTTTAACTGACAAATTCATAAATGATTTGATGTAAAACACACAAAATGACGTATTTTCAATATAAAAAGTAATTGTGGACTGGATTTTTTTAACCTTTTATCAAAGTCTTGGACCTGTGAAAGATTAGCAAGAACATTGCCTCTGATCCATTGTTTTTGATTAATTAATACTAATAAACATCCGGTGAATGGTTAATATGACTTAACATTTCATACGGTTCCTTTTAAGGAATTTACTCGCACGCGCCCATCAGAATCGGCAGGCTAGCGCAGAAGCTCCATTGAATATACTGGGATAAAATAAATGTTCATATTTTAAAGACAATGCGGGGAAAAATGTAATTTTATGCAGTGCTTCTTGTACAATCTGAGACCAGCTTTATATCGGATATCACTCAGCCAGTGGAGGTTTTAAAGAAAACAGACCTCAAATGCGTCGAAAATGGCATACAGTTCACCGGAAGTGCTTAACCAAAGACTATAGAATACACAAGACATATCACTCGTATCTTTTTGAAAGGGGGAAAAAGTGTAATGGTCAATATGGTGAATAAAGCCCCGCCTACCAGTACAGGAGCCAATCAATAATCGCTAAATGGTGAATAAATCCCACCTTCTAGTACAGGAACAATCATCGATTGTTATAGACTGACGATACTCCAGGGGAGGGGCTCGAACCAGACGTGAGTTTCTGCTGATTTAGTGTGATTTGGACATTTAGAAATGAAACTAAAGAGACAGTTGTTATTTAATGTTATTGGTGATTCCACATATGAAGTTCAATGGTAAGCTTGGCAAGCAGTTTTGGAGAATTTGATGTTTCCCCATTCAGGCAGAAAGCCCGAGCATACTGCCCAAGAAGCGTTTCAAAGATGGCCGCTGAGTGAAATGACTTGCCTTAAAGGGACTTTGGCTTAACCCAGTTTACTGACAAATTAAAAGTCCTTCAGCATACTTCCGCATATACCCTGTTTACTGTTGGTTGGCTGTTTTTGCCCCATGGAATTCCATTATAACCACATTTGTTTGATTGCCAAACCATGACAATATATAACCATGCATTTTGATTGTTGGTGGTTTTCCCTGTTGGGAAGAGGTCAAATTTGTCATTTTACTGTTGATCATCAGTTGGCCATTTACCCTTTAGATAGGCCTGTGCAAAAAAAAGGGATTTTATTAGAGTATAACAGCATCAAAGCCAATATTGTTGCTAATCTTTCACAAGTCCAAGACTGTTATAAAAGGTTAAAAAATCCAGTCCACAATTACTTTTTATGTTGAAAATACAACATTTTGGTTTTTTTTTCACCAAATCAGTGACATCATTTGTGAATTTGGCAATTAAACAGTTAAAATCCTGTAATTTTCTAAACAACTTAGTAGTTTTGATCAGGACTGAGGTTGATTATTACATTTATGCAAAAAATAATAATTAAAAAAATAATAATCTAATGAATTTTACAGCAGTTTATTTCAGTGCATATTTTCATCCCTAACATAACAAAAGGATAGTAAATTTGAACCGTGCACAAGGGATATATTGCTGTTTTGAGTTTGAACAACATTTGAGACCAAGCAGGTTGAGGCAGTAGATATGAATAATTTTTGATGGTGTTTGAACTGATACTATTATGAACTCAGTCAGTTTTGGCAAACTAATTCAGTTTTTCGTACTCTTTCTATAGATCCATTGCTATACCAGACTAATTTAGCTAATTTAACCTCATAGATATTTATATATTCATGTCTATAACTATGATTCAACATTACAATGAAAAGAAAAATGTTTATTAAAGAATCAGTTGAGTAAATGATCATGTCTGTTTCCAAAATTGCCCTCTTAACAGGGCGCTCTTTAAGGGGACGGTCCTTAGTAGGCTAGTAGTGGTATTTAAAACCATAGAGTAGACATTTCGAGTGAACTCATTCAATACCATAGTGCACCGCAGTCTACAGACATTGCAGGCCTCGTCGCTGTGGTATTGTGGAATTACAGGGGCCGCTTATGTCGGCTACGTTGATTGTAGTAGAACTGTTGTCATTCTTTTTCAGAGGGGTTTCGCTTATTTTACAAATTTTTGATGCACAATTTTGGTCTGAACAGTACCCAAGAGTCATAGTAGCATTACACAACTAGTGCGAATTCAGAGGACGGCCACAAGGGTTAAGGTCCATTTATGACTAGGCTCTATTGACCTTATTCTTCAATGCAGAAGTGCGCCCGTTTTTGTGATTGTTTTAGAACTTCCAATTCAGCTTCCTATGGGAGAAATGACTAGAAATAATAAACTGCAGAACAAACAAGTTGTTCTACAAACAAGTGCTTGCATGATTATACAACCAAAACAGAATCATATAATAAGAAAATATCAATTTGCAACATCAAGTAGCACAACAAGCTGTTTTTAACATATAAAAGTGAATGGAAGTGAATGAGACTGAAAGTCTTGAGCCAAAAAGATTCATATGGCTGCAAAGACTCATACGGGAAGAATAAGGTGAATACTAAAATCTTCACAGGAAAAATGAATCATTTAGATTTTGTACAAACTGAATCAGTCATGTGATTTCAGTAATATATATATATATATATATATATATATATATATATATATATATATATATGTTGTTGAATCTGATTGGCTGATAACCATGCAATATTCTGCAAATAACAGCCCTCGTTCAGCCTCTTAATCCTTCACCCTTGTGTATTACTCCTCCCACATACAGGGCGGTATGGACACTCTTCAGTTTGACAAATATTGCTGCTGTTGGACAACATAATGTGCTTTTGAGGCTTTTTAGTGGAGAATGTCGTTGTTTAGATTGCAACTATGCAGTTTTTAATAAGGATAGTGCCTATTGTAAATATTTATAATTTCTGAGAGACAGTGCGTCAGCAGCCATTAGCATGTTATTGAGCAAAGATGGTTGATGTTCATACACACGATGGCGACAGAAACCGCAAAGTAAGCCCTAAAAGAAAAACAGCGTAATTTCAAACCACAGCTGATCAAATCATTATTAAACAGGTAAATGACTTTCTAAGTCGATCTCTCTCTTTTGTATGTTGCAGCGCTGTATTTATACTATAGTAATATTGTGATTTCCCGATTGCAACAGAGAAATACTGGGAAATCTCTGTAGACTAATGACATTTCATGCCGTTCAGCCTTATAATCTTGAAATGTCAGCAAAATCACCTGTTTTGTCATCACTTTAGACATTACGCTAGAAAATCATTCAAATACTAGCTCTAATGTGACGTTGGTGAATTAGTAATGGTTTCTGCTGTTCTAACGTCAGCTGCAGATGTGAGTGAATGGCAGAAAAAAGTAGTTCCTCGTACAAAAGGTTTTTTGAGGCTTTTAGTGTTTGATTTTCTTTTTTATATACACGATTATATACTCGTAGCAGTGCGATGTTTCTGTATATTGTCACTGGTGGGACACTAATATATGCCTCCCACCAGTGCCAATATACAGCCACACTGCTACTCGTGCGATATTGCTCATATATATGAAGAGTTCAGATGCAAAAACCTTGAAATTTTCTTCTAAAATGAGTATTTTTATCAGGCTTCTGTGTGTAGGTTTAGCAATTTCACATTTATGGCACAGTTTTCAAAGTAAAATAACTCAACAAAAACAAAGGAGGCAGAGAATAATGCTCATTTTCTTTGGAAATTTCAGATGGCACTTAGAGGTTTTTGATTCTGAAATCTTCATATATATATAATATGTAATACATATAACAATATGTAATACGTAGTAACATCAATAAATTTTATTGTTAAATTAACTGTTATTCTAAGTTAATTAAGGCATTAAGGCAATACAAAAGCAGCCATTCATCTGGTCTCACACAGTCCAAATTCACTCACTTGTTTTCTCTCCTTCATGTGGACTGTATTAGTGGACTAATGTATTCAACAATATTCAACAATAGGGTGCTTTCCAGCGCATCTTATGACACAACTAGTCGCCATCTACTGGCAAAACAACGTAACCTGGAAAGGATCAATAAATCAGCGAACATTCACTTCATTAAAAGATTGACGTTTCTGAGATTTATTATCATTATCTCTACCCCTAGTGTAAGTAGTGAGTAAATGTGAGTTGACGGCTGGTGTAGTGCTTTATGGTGATGTAAGACCTAAATTACACAAGAGCCCTGCACATTCATTACACTTACATCATTGTGTATATCCTACTTTACAGCCATTAATATCTGAACTTTTCCTCTGTGATGTTCTCTCTGCCTGTCACTATTAAGTGGCTTCTTAGCGGCTCTTGTTTCATTAGTTCGCAGGACGCAGCCTGTGCAGACACTATTGTCATACTTAATCAGCACTTGTGTACAGCAGGAGAACTCAGATGCCCTTTTGTGAACGGGGATTTATTCTACGCTTTGTTTTTGTATTTGTGTGTGGCTTGGATTGGGGGAAGGGTATTTTCCCGAGATGTCAACATCCCAATGTTTTTGCTTACTTACAGGAGCTTCCTGGTTCCTTTTCATCACCATATCTGAGTCTCAGCCAACCTGACAGGTGAGTGATCAAGAGTTCAGAGATTCCTGTGGAATTTTAAACTATTCAAGAGTCGTATTCTACCTTTAAGTTAACTGTTCATTAAAGGGCACCTATGATGAAAATCATCTTTAGTAAGCTGTTTAGACAGAACTGTGTGTAGGTATAGTGTACCCACAGTCATATTGGAGTGATAGAAACACAATAAGTCTCTTTTTTTATTTTCTGATGTTAAAATAGGATCTAAATCGCTCCCATTTTGAGGCCCACCGCAACGTAGGAATGCGGTTTCCCCATCCACCGAATTGATTAACAGCAACGTATTGACATGTCTCCATATTAACACGTATACTCAGATCAACCGGACAGGACATGCACAAAGCAACTGGGATTAAAAGATCTGTTCAGCCCTCTGTGATCAGCAGCACCTCAAGAATGAGTTTTAAAAGTCTAAAACATTTTTAAAACAGTGCATGTTTGTAAAAAAAAAAGACAGTATGATCGCTTGATAATCCATCACCACAGCCGCATGTCAATGCTATAATAAAAGAAAACGCTTCAATCCCAGTTTGTGGACGTTAAATCTGGTTTATTTTGTACATTAACATACCGGATATCCATACAGCAGTGGATATTAACGTGAATCCTGTCACAATTGCCGTTCAAAAACAGTGCAAACATGTGTGTGTGTGTGTGTGTGTGTGTGTGTGTGTGTGTGTGTGTGTGTGTGTGTGCAGAAAGGCTTGAATTAACTCCACGACAAATGCGTCAAATAACCATTGGGAAAGTTGCTGGCAATGCACAGTGTCGCGCCACGGAGCACCATGCATTTTAGATTTCTAAACATAGGTTTCTTTCAGGGTACACACACTGGTGCTGGAAGTCGGAAGCTGTCACTGGCGCCCAGCCATGACTCAGGACGCTGCTTATATTTCTGCCGCTCCACAGATCACCATCTGAATAGTTTCATTTTAGATATCATGCGAATGTGCACGTCTGGTGTGTGATACTTCCAACTGTCATGTGCACGCCGTGTTGCGGCGCAGAGTGGTGCATTCGGTATGTCACCTGCTTTACTGTAGTAAGGGAGATCTGCTTTGTTCTTGTCTGTCACTGTGCTGTTTATCTACGTGAGATGCATCAGAACAATACAGAGATCTCTGTGGCTCTGACACACATGTGGGAACAGTAGGCAGGGAGAACTAGCTCATTTGCATCAAAGCCACAGGCAACAAAAACAGCTACTGTGCATTTAGATTTGAAAATCCCAATGTTCAGAAAGGTATAATAAATAATGAAACTGATACTGAGAATACTGAAACTTTACAGAGACATTCTGGAGACACAAAAGACTTGTCTTAACTCTTGAAAAAGGGGTAAAATAAACAAAAAATGTAAACAGACTAGAGGTGATGAACATTTTATATTTAGGAATTTCGAAAATAAATTATAGTAACCAAAATGATCATGGTTATTATCGTTATTATCAACGTTTTGTTAAAATGAGCTGAAAATGTTCAAAAATAATTGTTACACACACTTAATGCATTTTACCAAGCTTTGAGATGAGTTTTGAGGTAATTTAAGTGTGTGTACTGTGTATATTTATTATGTATATATAAATACACAAGCAGGCATGTATATTTGAGAAAATGTTTATTTATGTTTAGATATAAAATATATATGTAAATGATACAAATTATATATATATATATATATATATATATATATATATATATATATATATATATATATATATATATATATATATATATATATATATATATATATATATATATCAATGTAACAAAATGGAATGTAACACATATATTATGTCAAAATATACTTTTATTTTGGATGCGATTAATTGCGATTAATCTTTGCCCAGTGCTACAAACAAATCAAATTTGCAGCTTAATGCAATTTTGTGACAAACAACATTAACATGGGCCCCTGCATTATGGATTTGTTTACTTATGTTTGTATTATTTCATGTAAATTGTTTTGTGTGTGTGTTTTTAGGAACATTTGACTTAAAAAAATACTTAGAAAACCACCTGACAGCGATCCATGGTTATGTTGAGTTAATGAAAATATCAAATTATGATTTTTTGACTGCTATTTGGAGTTGAATTGCACTTATTTCAATAGTATGCGGGACACACTTTAAATGAAAGTTATTTATGTTGTATAGACGATTGTGAGGGGTGTAAACAATAACAATGGTCTCAATGTATTTCCTGTTATATATTTTTAATTTCTATAGCTTCCGAGAATCCAAAAAGAGCCACATATTGATAAATAATATTATGATAGCTGTTTTAACATTAAGTTATGATTGAATTGCCTCTTGTTACATTTATGAATTAGTTTGATAACAAGCAGGAAATATTCATGGGCCAATAAAATGACCACATTGAAATGGTCTATACTGTCTAAATAAACGTGCATTTACGTTGCAGCTTTTAGCAGTTAGCTAATTGCAATGTTACAGGATTTACCATGATTTTTGAAAATCGCAATAATAAATTACGACTTTGTGATAATGAAAAATCTTGGTAAATCCTATAACATTGCGATTAGCTAATCGTTAAAGCCTGCTATGTGAATGCATGTTTATATAGACAGTATACAATTGAAAACTTGACATGGTTCTCACAGAGATCGAGACAGAGATCGAGATTGTTGGGTTGCAATTGCAATTCCTTTATCGATTCTTTTTAATGAGAGAATTATGAATATTTACAGACACATTTGAATTGCAATTTTGTTTTTGTTGTGAGTTCTGACTTATTCTGTCTTCTGTGTTATTAAATGGATGTTTTGTATTGTGTAGAATGATTGAAGAGGGAAGTAAAAGCAGCAAGTCCATGGTGGAGAAGAGACAGCTCTTCATGGAGATGAGTGAGTTACTTTCACACACACGCACGCATGCACGCACGCATGCGCGCACACACACACACACACACACACACACACACACACACACACACACACACACACACACACACACACATGCACGCACACGCACACACAGAGAGGCTTTGTCGAATGCTATTTGCCCTTCAGTGCCACAGGGCAGTAGACTGGCACAAACTAGTGTCTCTGTTTAGAAGGCAAAACTAATTTTGAGAAAATTTTGTATGAGTGTGAATGAGTGTGTATGGATGTTTCCCAGAGATGGGTTGCAGCTGGAAGGGCATATGCTGCGTAAAACATGTGCTATATGAGTTGGCAGTTCATTCCGCTGTGGCACCTCCAGTTGATAAAGGGACTAAGCCGAAAAAGAAAATGAATGAATGAATGAATGAATAAATGAATTAAAGAGTGGTTAATAGTGAGATTGGTTAATCGTTGCATCCCAGGTGTCTTTAAGGAGTGGGCCATGTCAGATATTAAAAAGCATTTGATTGGTCAAAAGAATTGATAAAAAACAGAAGTATGACGTAAAAAAGAATTATCCATTTAGGCGGAAGTGACAAACTTCAAGCTTTGGATTTTTATATCTTCTGAACGAGAATTTAGCCACTGTTTTGGAGCACACTCAGTTGTAGATATCCTTAAGACTTAAGTGTATTGATACCAACATCTAAAAAACTTTATTTTGATTGCACAGGGGCTTTAACAGGTAGCTATCACCATATTGGTGTGCAAAAGAGCAGCTATGACATTTTTCAAAATGTCTCTTTTTCTATACCATGGAGGAAGAAAGTCGTATATAATGGAAACAACATAAGAGTCAATAAAATAATGTCAACATTTGAATTTTGTGTGTGAAAATGACAAAACTGATGCATGTAATTTTACCCAGGGGCTCAAAACTTTGATGTCATTCGCCTCTCAACGTACAGGACAGCATGTAAGCTACGATTTGTCCAGAAACGCTGCAACCGTAAGTCTTTCATTTGAATGTGTCACTGAATCCTCTTGTTTAGCAAGTAAATTTGTTCTAGTGTGGGGGAAAAATCAACAAAATTCATCCATTATTTATTCTGGATCAGTGTTTCCCAGCCGTGTTCACAAAGGCACACCAACAGCACACATTTTCAACCTTTCCCTATTCAAACACACCTGAATCAACTCATCAGAACATAAGAAGAGATTCCAAAACCTGAAGTTAATGGTGACATCCAAAATATGTAAAGTTGGTGTACCTCCAGGAACAGAGTTGGGAAACACTGCTCTTGATCATCTCACCTGTTAACTTCTCCTGTCGCAGTTCACCTAGTGGACGTGTGGAACATGATCGAAGCCTTTCGCGACAACGGGTTGAGCACGCTAGACCACAACGCCGAGATTAACGTGTCCCGCCTGGAGACCATTTTGTCCTCAATCTTCTACCAGCTCAACAAGCGGCTGCCCACCACGCACCAGATAAACGTGGAGCAGTCCATCGGCCTGCTGCTAAACTTCATCGTGGCCACTTATGACAGGTGTGTTGTTAGTAAAGGAGATTTGTTTTTCTCTCAGGGGGTCCCTAGTGGCAGAATGTCCCTGCAAACCTGATGGACAGTGAGTCATACAGTGTGCATCGTGACAAGAGTGAGTGTTTGGATGGCATATGCCCCGCTCCAAAACATAGTGAGCTGTCTATGGAGACTGCATTTAAAGGGATTGTAAACACACTTAAGCTGTGGAGGGTGTTACAAAAGCTATGCAGTTTAATCATGTCGTTCGCTAATAAGCTGCACGTTGTTGTGGATAAATTTTAAAGGTCCATTTATGTCAAGGATGATAATTATATTAATTAAGAAGCTGCTGTAAATATAAAGAATAGTCCACACCACAGATATCATAATAAAGGCACAGAGGAATCATAACACTGGAATCATTTTTTCAGAGTGTTTTTCCTTCCAGCTGCCAAATGATAATAAAACTGAGTAAATCAATATGCATCCTGCTTTAAAGAGCTCTCACATTTAAAGTGGCAATAATAAACAGAACGATGTTGTGCTTTGGTGTGGTGGTAATATAATTATCATTATAGTTGTAGTTCTTGGTGTATATGAGCTCTAAAGGATCAGTCTCTTTTACTATTGTTCAGTGGTTTGTTTTTGCAGACAAAATCCAGTTATTTCAACAGAAATCCACTAAATCTAAGAGGCTGTTTGCTTGATGCAGACTTAAATTAAGAAGTGTATGCATTTCATGTGGAAAAACGATATACATTTAGTTCCTATGACTTAATTTGTGGCTTAATTATTCACAATGTTGTGCTTCGTTAATATAATTATCCTTATGTAAAAGAAGCCTAAAGGATGAGTCACTTTTACCATTGTTAAGTGATTTGTTTTTGCAGACAAAATCTCGTTATTTCGACAGGAATCCAAGGAAAGTCTAAATGAAAAACTATTTGCATTTGATATGGAAAAATAGGGTGTACATTTACTCCTTTGACTTTATTTGTGGCTTAATTAATTCCCTGCTAGGGCGACACGGTGGCGCAGTGGTGTAGCGCTGTTGCCTCACAGCAAGAATGTCGCTGGTTCAAGCCTTGGCTGGGTCAGTTGGCATTTGTGTGTGATGAATTTGCATGTTCTCCCTGTGTTTGTGTGGGTTTCCTCTGGGTGCTTCGGTTTCTCCCACAAATCCAAACACATGTGAACAAGTGAATTGGGTATGCTAAAATTGACTGCAGTGAATGAGTATAGGTGTTTCCCAGTGTTGGGTTGCGGCTTGAAGAGCAATCGCTACGTAAAACATATGCTGGATAAGTTGGTGGTTCATTCCACTGTGGCCACCCCAGATTAATAAAGGGACTAAGCCGAAAAGAAAATGAATGAATGAATAATTCCCAGCTAACAATTTTAGCTTCTAAAAATGATCCCATTAAGTTAATTCATTCACTCATTTTTTCTTTGGCTTAGTTCCTTATTTATCAGGGGTCACCACAGCGGAATGAACCACCAACTATTCCAGCATATGTTTTAAATGCCCATCCAGCCGCAACCCAGTACTGGGAAACACCCTACACTCTCACACTCATACACTATGGCCAATTTTCCTTCATTAATTTTCCTTTGGCTTAGTCTCTAATTTATCAGCGGTCACCACAGCGGAATGTACCGCCAATAATTATGGCATATGTTTTACACAGCGGATGCCCTTACAGCTGCAAACCAGTACTGGGAAACACCCATACATTCTCATTCACACACACACTCATACAGGAGCATAGCGGACATTTTAAATGTCCCCCCGGTTGCTACGCCCCTTCACTCATACACTAAAGCCAATTTTCTTTACCCTATTCACCTGTACTGTATGACTTTGGACTGTGGGGGAAAACGAAGCACTCTGAGGAAACCCATGTGAACACGGGGAGAACATGCAAACTCCACACAGAAATGCCAAGTGGCCCAGCCGGGACTTGAACTAGCAGCCTTCTTGCTGTAAGGCGACAGTGCTGACCAGTGAGCCACCATGCCACCCAGCCTATTAAGTTATATAGCGTAATTTTAACATTTGAAATGTCCTGTTTTGTTTTTGACAATGTATTAAAGTTATTTTTTGGCTTTAAGAATGTTACTCAACATCTTTTCAGTCTCATGTTATATTCATGTTCTCAGATCGTTATGTAAAACATTGTTAGAACATTCCATCCACATTATATTAATGTTCTTAAGAACTTTTCTCTACCTTCACTGTAAAAGAATACAGGGTTCCACACAATCGCTTCATGTTAACTTAATCTTTTTCTTTTTACAAATTTAAGTAGATTGAAAGTAAAACAATTAAGTTCCCCCATAAAACATTAGAATTGTGTTGATTCAACTAATTTAAAATAAGTAGTTTGAACAAAGAACAAAAGCAATTTTTTTAGAATGTTGTTCAAAATGCTATTAGAACATTCCATTCATACTATATTAATGTTCTTAGAATTATTTTCTATCAACTTTACGAGAGTGTTCCAGAAACATTATTTAAGAAAATAATTATTTTAACAACTTTTAAGAAATCTTACTGAATGTTCTCTGAATGTTTCATGTTAGCCGAGTTTATGTTTAAAACGTATTTGTTCCTTCATTTAAGATAAATCATAGCCATTTTGTTCTAATTTGTTTCTCTGTTGACTTTTATGTTCATTTAGTTATCTCAAGATTATAAAGTATGAAAAATCAGTGCTCATATTCAGATTTGCATCGTTTTGTTGTTTTGAAAGATTAATTTAAAGCAATAGATGATGGTAGAGCTACTCTAAATATATGAATGAATGAAATTTAAGAATTGCTTTTATTGTGTAATATTGTACACCCAAAACCTTTTACAATTATATGAGTTTGTCTCCACCAAACAACTCCAGTGTGCAGCTAGATAGCTTTATCTAGCAAGATAAAAGTCTGTTAATAATCTTTATTAAGGTTGACGGCGTTGCGTTTTTAAATAAATATTTTTAATACACACTTAACAAAACTAACAAATAATAAAAGTGAAAAAAAGGAAGCATAAATAGCAATATTTGTCAATAAATAAAAAGTATACACATGGACTCAAATGAACATTTACATGAATCCTTAACTAAATCGTTTGCTAATTTAAAGCCAAGACCTCCAAACATGAAAATCTTTGTGCAAGGGACCCTCATGCTCAAATTTAAATAACATCTGTGCCATTTTTTCCATGTATCATGTTAGATTTATTTTTGTTTCATTATTTTCTTCATAAAAATTTATTTAATAAGTTATTTTCATTTTATTTATGTGTTTATTGCACATTTTCCCGTAGTGCTTACTTTGAAAACCCGAGTTGAAGGACATTTCCCTGTTTGTAAAGCTTTGTGATAAAAAAGGCAATTACACTTGAATAGAAATCGAAAAACAACAACAAAATGCACTATAACAAAAACAGCTAACTTAATGGATACCTACCTATACATGTAGTTACAATATTTTCATTTAGTCTAGTTAGTTCTTAGCACAGATTTTCTAGGATTGCTCAAAGCCAGAGTGCTTATAAGTGTAGGTATTTAGTTTTGGGACTGTAGGCCTTTTAGCGCTGTCAACAATTTGTAGTCAAACATGTTCTGTTTGCAACCATAATCCAAATAATTGTATGTAAGAGTACAAAGACTTGTATAATGCAGACACTGGCTGGAATTTAAATAACCTGTTGGCTTTGTGTTGTTATAACCAAACGTCTTCTGATAATGTGTTGTTTGTGTTTCAGTGAAGGCCATGGGAAACTCACAGTGTTTGCTATGAAGGCAATGCTAGCTACGATGTGTGGCGGTAAAATACTGGATAAATTACGTTGTGAGTATAATGCCATTTATACAGATATTCAACAGTGACACCATGAATATTTTCAGGCATAAAGAAGAGTTCAAAGGCAATGCTAAATCATTGTTTATTAGCATTAAGTGTAAATTCTCATTTCAGGCTCACTTTAAGGCTAACAACATAGCTACCATAGCCACATAAAGCTAACATTTTAATCTATTCTATCTAAACTGTGAGTTTAAATCCAGTTTTAAAGAATATGAGGCCATAAAAGTCTCATTTGGAGCCATGTATACAAGCTCTTATCATACAATAACAAACAAGGGCTTTTATGACAAACGTTTCACTGAGAGTTTGGCTCCCTCTTCTGTTCACGATATGTATTGCACTTCCCAAAATAATTTTTATATTAGCCAAATATTCATTAATAAAGTTATTAAAATGCATTTCAACACAAATCTAAAATAAAACAAGTTTTATAATTTCAGAAAACTTTCATATTTGTTGTTAAATTGTGTCACTCTACAGCAATTGGTATCAAAATATTTCTTGAATTTTACATTTATTTTGGTTCATTATTAATAACATGTAATGTGTTTTTTGAGCTAAAGGTTAAACTATAAAGACTTTTTTCCCAGCCTGCTTTGCTCATATTTAACAATATTAGTGGAGGTGGCTGAAAATGAAGCACTGTTTTTGTTTTGAAATATTCTTTCTACAACATGACATAACTTAAAATCTTTCCCTTTCTCTATCAGATGTATTTTCCCAGATCTCAGACTCCAACGGGGTGATGGTCTTTGCCAAATTTGACCAGTTCTTGAGGGAGGTGTTGAAGCTCCCGACGGCAGTGTTCGAGGGCCCTTCGTTCGGCTACACCGAGCACTCCGTGAGAACATGCTTCCCTCAGCAGGTGAGAACACTAATCTGCTTCTGACCGCAGAAAGAGTCTCTTTAAAACGATCGGCATCTCATTCAAACTGTCTCAGAGACTTAGAGGCTTTCTCTGAAAGTGTCTTATCTGTTCTTTGCCAGAAGAAGATCTTGCTGAATACGTTTTTGGATGTGTTGATGGCAGATCCACCCCCGCAGTGCCTCGTATGGCTACCTCTCATGCACCGACTCGCTAATGTAGAGAATGGTACGTGCTGCATTTGTGTGCATATGTGTGTATGTTTTTAATGGGAAATTAAAGCTCTTTTCATTAGATGTAATGGGTGTGAGCAAAATAAAATATATATTTTTGTGTGTCTCTTTACATGCAAATGAGCTGCTGCTTTCCTTATGAGGGCGGAGACTTTACAGACACTCTAAAAATAAAAGAACAACCAATTACTAATTACAAATGACATGACAACATTTGTAATCAGTTATATGATCTCTTAGATTACGCTTTCTTGCTAACATAATCGGATTACTTTTGGATTTCATTTTGATTACTTTTGTGCTGGCCATTTTCATGTAACATATATTAAAGTAGGATAATCTTTTAAAATACAGATGTACAGTACAGAGATGGGAAGAAACGAATTATAAATACTTTGTTACTGTACTTAAGTAGATTTTTTTCTGGTATCAGTACTTTACTCAACTACTTATTTTTCTGAGAACTTTTTACTTTTACTCCTTACATTTTTGCACAAATATCTGTATCTGTACTGTGCTTTCTACTTGTTACTTTCATTTAAATGTGTTTTGGGGCTCGATCTATATTATATTTCTTGTCATTGTGCAATTTAAACACCTTTTTATACAATTTTTTGTCATTATGCACTGCAGTGCGCTGCTTTTTCAACCTCTAATCACGCACCCTAACTAGGCTTGTTTATTAATCTTACAGATCAGATTACAGGTAAAAAAGAGACACATTCCTGTTCAAATCTTGCATTTAAATGGGGTTAGGCTAAAATGTTTTGTCCACTTTCAATCATGGTGAACTGTACTTCTCTGATCTTTCAATCTAATACTGCGGAAAAAAAAACAATCATGTGCTTTTTGTCGATGTTTGTATAGTTATCAGGCTACTAAAACAATGAAATACTTTATGAATGCGTTATGCATTGAGATTTATTCCCTTTGCTTCCAACGAGTTCACATTTACTAGTACAGAATCTATACTGTTTTATAGTTTAACGTGCATTATATACACTAGTCAGGGTGCGAGTCATACATCGACTATAGGGGGGTCAGCTATTTTTAGTAGCTTGTGTAATAAATATGCGTGCTTCAGTGAACCAAATTCATAAATTTATTTCAATTAGCCTACATTTCATTGGATGTTCAAACTTATTTAAGTTTTCAGTGTTTTGAGGTATGTGTGTGAAAGCTGTGTGTGTGTTTGGATCCCGCAGTCTTCCATCCAGTGGAATGTTCATACTGCCGGAGTGAGAGCATGATGGGTTTTCGGTACCGCTGCCAGCAGTGCCATGGCTACCAGCTTTGTCAGAGCTGCTTCTGGCGCGGTCATGCCAGTGGCCCTCATAGCAACCAGCACCAGATGAAGGAGCACTCATCATGGGTACGTACTGTCATGCAGTTTTGGTTACTAATTAAAGTAAGTAGGATTAGTAGAGTGTATTCTGTGATGAATAGTGGCTGGATGTACTTTTTTTTTTTAGTTGTCACACTTAAATCGGACCTTTTATGCCCCTTTTCACAAGATGTAAAATAAGTCTCTGATGTCCCTAGAGTGTATATTTGAAGTTTAAGCACAAAATACTATCAAATCATTTTTCATAACTCTTTGAATCTAGCTTTGATCCAAATTTGGCTGTTTTGGTGACTGTCACTTTAAATTCAAATGAGATTGTGCTCTTTTCAAAAGAGGGCGGAGCTAAAATGATGGAAGCCCTGATATTATCTTTAGCAAGTATGGTGTGAAACCTCTAATGGCAGACAGCGTCTTCTCACTCAGGGCTGTCTATGCTAAGGAGGGATTAATCGTCACTTCTGGGCGGGGCTATTTCCCTCGGATTACATGTACAAAGAGAGAATGTCAATCAAAGAGTTTCTGTTTTCATGAATGAATGTTATGAGATTTTGGATTTTATGAAGTGTGATTATAAAAGATAGAATTAATTAGTGTTTACGACTAGAGGCTGGCTATATTAACATGCTGGTGCCACACAACTGTGTTTAAACCCCCTATAAAAGTGATTTTTGCATAATGGGTCACCTTTAAAAGAAAACTCTTAAGAATCTACCCACATTTTTGATTCCTTAATCTATCTTACAGTCATTCTTAAACACAAATTTATATAAATCTATAGAGTTCCTCTTTAAGACACCTCACACTATTACTGTCGTGTAAAGTGTTGGGGAGGTTACTCTGGAAATGTAGTAGATTACAGATTACAAATTACCATATTTAAAATGAAATAAGTAGTGTACCTTTTCAATTACTTTATAAAAGTAAAGTAACTGATTACATCTGATTACTTTTTGATTACTTTTAAGTTTCTAATAAATATTTTCAACTAAATAATTTTCAAGCATTTATACCAAGCAGGTGTGACCTCACAGTAGCTCTGTTTACTGTTAGAATTTCAAAATCTTTCATCACCTGAATTAAGACTATTTTAATTTAAATTTAAAGTACAGCCACCATGAAACCAGACCTTATAACAAAAAAAATTGTCTACTGTTGTTACAAAATCTAAATTTTGCTTATTGAATATATTTTTACAACTCTTTATTAATAAATCGCACTACATAATGTAGTATCATTAGTAACTGTCATGAACTAATAGTAATTACCCTAGTATACTTCAGCCGTTACTACAGTAAACTATATACAGTTGAAGTCAGAATTATTAGCCCCCCTGAATTATTAGCCCCTCCCTGTTTATTCCCCCCCCCCAATTTCTGTTTAATGGAGAGATTTTTTCAACACATTTCTAAACATAATAGTTTTAATAACTTATTTTTAATAACTGATTTATTTGATCTTTGCCATGATGACAGTAAATAATATTTGACTAGATATTTTTCAAAACACTTCTATACAGCTTAAAGTGACATTTAAAGGCTTAACTAGGTTAATTAGTAATTAGGCAAGTTATTGTATAATGATGATTTGTTCTGTAGACAGTTAAAAAAAATTGTTTAAAGGGGCTAATAATATTGACCTTAAAATGGTTCATAAAAAATTAAAAACTGCTTTCATTCAAGCTGAAATAAAACAAATAAGACATTTTTTTCTCCAGAAGAAAAAATATTATCAGACATACTGTGAACATTTCTTTGCTCTGTTAAACATCATTTGGGAAATATTTAAAAAAGAAAAAAAAAAAATTAAAGGGGGGCTAATAATTCTGACTTCAACTGTATATATAGACCTCCTCTCCCTCAGTCCTCTTTCCATAAAGCAAATTTCTTGTGTTAGCCTAATTGATTGGCGACATCACCCACCAGAGTGAGAGGTGGCAGTAACGCACCTAAGTTTGTTGTCGACCACCGAAAAACAGGAAGAAGAAAAAATCATCATTCTCGCCATCATATGGATTTATTTTCATTGGCCTGACACCGGCCTCAAAGTAAATGTAGCTTGTGTGGACGCTACTACGCTACTTGACTAATAAAATAAATAAAAACACCACTGAAAAGCTTTTTGATTTATAAAGTACGACGCTACCGCCATGCTACTGAGAAATGTACTTAGGCTAGTATCATTACTGCTTGTAGCGACGGTACTGCCCAACACTGTTAATGTTGGTGCCCTGAATTTCACAAACTGATAACTTTGTGAGTCATAATGTATCATTCAAAATGAAAGGGTCTGTTTTTATTTCTGTACAGTCACAATAACGACAAAAACTATTATAAAACAAAGAAAGGCTAGGTTACATACCTGCAGATGCTTCAGGTTCGACATTGAAGCCTTGGATATCGAAAGTATTTTAGCAGCTGGCAAATAAATTTTGCACTGAACTGTTGTATTTGTGTCATTCTCTGATTTCAGGGTGAAATTATATTTAAAATTTCTAGCAACGAAATGCAGTTTTAACACTCGCCATGGTGGCAGCTGTCAGACTGCCTGTAGTAGCCTAATGCTTTCTGCAAGTGCACAGCAAATTCAGACAGAAAAAACAGTCTTTGATAAATGGCCTTAGCAGAAGGCATCGTGCATATCAAAAACAGTCAAAGCAACAGATTAATATTATTCAACATATGCCAGATTTTGTAAGAAATTTTTTGATGTAACACTATTTGTAATCTTTTACATTTTCATTAATTACACATTTTTTCTCAGTAACTGTAATGAATTTCTGTTACATTTATTTTGTAATCAAATTACGTAACGCCGTTACATGTAACTTGTTACTCCCAACACTGACCATGTATCACTTTTCCACGACATTTTGCGACAAGTTTCACACAAATGGCAACAAAACATCAAGTGATTTGTGGGAGATTTGTATCTGCCATCATCTGTTTGCATGAAAAGAACAACAAATTATATACTGCATATATGTTGCTATCATAAAATTAACAATGAAAACCAAAACTTTACTTGGTATCATAACTGTATGTTGATACCTGAAATTCTGGAGGGGCTGTCAGATGGTGTTAAAATGTAATGCCGTGTGTTTAATTGATGTATGTATTGTAACATGCAATGCAAGGACATGAAAGGATTTTTCTAAAAGCAACTCATGTTAATAATAATAATAACAATAATAATTCCTTACATTTTATATAGTGCTTTTCTAGACACTCAAAGCGCTTTACACAATTGTGGGAATCTCCTCATCCACGATGTTGACATCCTAATCATAGTATTGTCTTATTCAGGATAAGGTACATATAATTAGATTACTGATGCCCATGTGAACATGTACCCCATTTTTAAAGGTGTAGAGAGTTCATCCGAAAATGGATTAATCATTTACTCACCCTCATGTCATTACAAACCTGTATTAATCAATTTTATTCTGTGAAAGGAGATGTTGTGCGTATAATAAATGTGGATGGTGATTCATAGTGCTTTAAAATGACAAAGAAATATATCATAAAGGCGTATTGTTATAATACTCTATATCCAGTGTGTTCAGTGGCTTTGTTGGAGGAACAGACCTAAATTGAAGTCATTTATCACAGAAACTCCCAATGGTTCAATATGGAGTTGCATCAAAATGGAAATTCATGGCAAAACTTACATTTATGGACATACAATTAGACTTTGGAAAAAATGTATATATATATTTATTCTAAATACTAAAAATGATAATAATAATAATAATAATAATACATTTATTGGTTAAATTTAACAGTATAATGCTGTTTTAGAGTGATTAAAGAGCCCCTATTATGCATTATAAAAGATACAATTTTGGTTTTGGGGGTCTCCAACAACAGGCTGATATGCATGTAAGGTCAAAAAACACTTTCATTGTCTTATACTATGCATTTATTTTTACCTAATTGTCCCAACAACTCTCATATGTTTCCTGTTTGGACAGAACTGTGTGTAGGTATAGTGTGTCCACAGTCATATTGGAGTGATATAAACACAACAAGTCTCTTTTTTGAGAGCAATTTCCCCCGCCCACCGAATTGACAGGTGCCATGTCTCCATAATAACATGTATACATGTCCACAGAATATTTTTTTGCAAAGACTGGGATTATAACATGTTACAACTCTCTGTGATCAGCTGCACTTCAATAATTAATTTGATAAGTTTAAAATGTTTTTAAATCAGATAATTTTTGAAATAAAGACACATTCTGAAGGCATCAAAGTCTTATCTTACATCTTGTAAAAAGGGTATAACAGCAGGTGCCCTTTAAAAAAAGAGAAACAGAAAACCTCACTGACTCCAACTTTTGAAGGGCGGTGTACGTGTTTATAGCACAATGACTTGTTTGGCCATGGGTGAAGGATGGATGAGCAGCTAATATTTAGTTTCCTGTTAAACGTCATTCTTCTCTAAGTCAGAGTTTCATGGGGTTCGTGTTTTTCAGCAAGTAAGTTATATTGATTACATTTTTAATACTCAAGCGTTGTTCCAAAGCTCAGTCACACTGCTGGAAATTACAGCCTGGGAAACGATTCGCACTGCCTCCCAAATCCAATTACGCCAGTTTTTCCCCACTCATTCTTACCACCTCAATAAAGATTTTTTTTTTTTTAACCACAGAGCGAGGATTTAGCTGAATCAAAGAAATTTTTTCATTAACTTGAGATGAAACATATAAAATGCATGTCTGTATATTATTACGTAGTTTAAAGTATTTCTCGTGGAGTTTTTATGTATAGGTCAAATATGCATAAATTCTACTTTTGTGCCAATAATAGCATACATTTGAATGGCATTATTATTATTATTATTTTAAAGCTTGAAAGGTTTTTAATCTCTTTTAGACATTCAGTGACTAGGGGAGAGCGTTTTAACATGTTGTAACATGAGCATATGGCAGCTTAACATTTTACCCGATCTAATAAAAATATAGAAGACAATCTAAGACTTACAAAAAGGTATTTTTTTAGAAAATAAATCATAAAATGAACACTTTGCAACAATGACCTTATGCCTTCCATGACACTGATCACAACACAGAGCTATGCAGCAGAGCTCAAAACAATTTGAGCAAAAAGATGAAAAACATTCAGACATTTCGAAAAAAATGACATTAAAAAATGTCTAAACGGCTAAATAACAGACTGGAGATCAAAATAACAGCAGATTTGTCTCATAACACACATACATGCACGTGCACACACTTGTATAGCTATCTTTATGGGGATTTCCCATAGACGTTATGATTTTTATACTGTACAAATTGTATATTCAATCACCCTGTGTGTTTTCTTTTACTTTCCATGTCTTCATTTTTGCCTGTTGTGAAACCAAATAGCAGTTTCAATGTGACATACAGATTCACTGTAGATGTGAATGTTTTTCCCCAGTGTTCTGTTTTGTGTGTTTGTGATTAATGTTGTGACACAATGAGCAAAAGCAATAGGCAAAAACTGTAATACCTGCTAACTGGTCTATCAACAGACATGGTACTGACTGCAAGCGCCAACTTACTGTGCTAACCCTAACAAAACAGTTTAGTTACATAGTCAACAGAATGTCTAAAGGGGACTATCAAAATAAACAGCTTTTTAAAACTTCACAATCTTGTTTCTTTCTCGCTTTACAGAAGTCTCCAGCAAAGAAGCTCAGCCACGCCATCAGTAAATCTCTGGGCTGCATGCCGATCGGAGAGCCTCCGCATCCCGTGTTTCCAGAGGCAGCAGAAAGACCTCAGGATCTCGCACACACTACGTAAGTCCTCTAAAGAGTATATTCTCGCACCTCAGCTCTGGACTACATGCACATCTCATATCATTCATTCACTCCATGTATGTGTAACTTTTATTTACAAACAACTCACATTATAAGCTTAAGACTGCTAAGTTGATGCTTTTTAAATATGGAGTTAAAGTCTCAGGCGTTCCTAGAATATGTCTGTGAAGGTTCAGCTCAAGCTATTTCATGGATCATTTACTGTACCATGTTTTACTTGGCATCTTTTTGGGTGGTAGCAAAAACTTGCTGATTTTGTGTGTGTCTCTTTAAATGCAAATGAGCTGATCCTCTTTGCCTTTACAGGTCAAGTCTCAGTTACACTAGCAACAACAAAAACATCTGTATGTGCTTTAAAATGTACAATAAACCAAATTATATACTCGGAATACTCTATTCTGATTGGTCAGTCACGATCCAAGGTATGTTATTCCAAGATAACAACCACTAAATAACACAGGGTGGGAAATTCAAATCACATTCTTTTCTGATTATGTCAGTTTGATGGCTTGGGTGAAATATGTGTAGCCACATTCCTTCAACCATTACTTTGCTATGAGTGAAAGATAAAAATAAAACCCTGCCCCTACTAAATATTCCATTTAAGTTGGAAATATTCATCAAACTGAAATAAAAGTCTGCAGAAACTTTTGGTTCACACAGACTTTAAAGCAACCCAGTCTCATTCTGAAAACGTACCTCCACAGACGTTTCTGGAGACCGCGAAATACGTCCCGGCGGCACGTTTTTCAGCAGTTTTTGTTTTCGCAAATCCATGAGAGGCTGCTGTGTACGCTTATTAAGATCTCAAATTTCCCCCGCGAGTGCCATTCGCGCCTGCTGTTCTCGCGTAAACCCACCAGAGTCTGCTGTCAACTGACTTTTTGACAGACTTCTTGACTGACTGAGCGAACGATCGACTGTCCCACCCTCCGACTTCCATAAACCCTACCAATTTTATCGATTGCCCCACCCGAAGGCGTCACACCGACCCGTAGTGTTTGTTTTTAAAAAAAAAAATGTAATGCAGCCATACGTACCTCTGGCTACGTAATTCGCGGTCTCCAGAAACGTCTGTAGGGCTACGTTTTCAGAATGAGCCTGTGACTTTGTTTAAAGTCTTGTAAGTTTAAACTCCTGGCTCATCTCATGGATCATTTCTGTACCACGATTTACTTTTCCCTTTTTCACTTTATCCTTTTGGGTGGTATAAAAAATAGGTTGCATTCGTGTGTGTCTCTTTTAATTCAAATGAGCTGATCCTCCTTGCCTGCTGTCTGAAATACTCTATTCTGATTGGTCATTCACAACATTCCAATGTATGTTATTTCAAGATAACAACCTTTGAATAGCACAGGCTCATTCGAGATCTTCGAATCCCCTTGACCGTCAGTGAACATGTTCAATACGTAGTTGTTCTCTGATTATGTCAGTTTGATGGCTTGGATGAAATATGCACAACCACACCATTAGTTGCTGCGATTGAATAATGAGAGAAGGAGCTCAAACGTTAAACCCCGCCCCTACTAAATATTCCATTTCAGTTGGAAATATGTCATCAAACTGAAATAAAAGTCTCGGTCCACACAGAGTTTAAAGCCAAACACACAGAGTGTAAACACAAATTTAGTGAGTGTTGAAAAGTTCTTTTTTGCATTACCTGTCAAACCAACAAAGCACTCAAATACACAGACGTTTACTTAATGTTGGTTATGGTGGGAATGAAAACAGTTGAAGGTAAAATTGCATGTGTCTCAGTATATTAGATTCGTTGAACACAGTATTAACTCAACCAGGTTTCTTTAACCAAGAATTACTGGTAGCACTTTGGTTTAGTTTACAATTCATGGTATTAGCAAACCATTAGCTAACACTACTGTAAATTAACAATTACAATTGTGCTATAGTTTTACAGCACAGTTGTAATTATTAATATACAGTGCACTTGTACATTTTACAGTAATTCTGGCAACCAAAATCTCTAGTAATACTGCAATTTTACAACCAAAATTGCCAGTAATACTGTAATTTTACTACCAAAATCGCCAATAATACTGTACATTTTATAGCAATTTTTACAGTGTACTAATGAACTGTTAATATATTAATAATAGGCAGGTTATAAGTAGTTAATAGCATTAATTGTGACCTAAATTTAAGTGTTATAGAATGATAAACATAATATACATAATATAATGCTGAAATCTCAGGCTTAAAATTGAGGATTTGAAAAAGTTCTGAAACAATGGTAAATGATGTTTGGTTTTGTATATATTTCGATTTTTCGTGCCTGCTCAAACACCAACATTATGAGTATAAAGAAATTATAATAATATGATCTCTGTAACATTTTCAAATTTCTATCTTGCAGTCAGGTGATATGAATTGTAATCACGTCCTCTTGCCTGAAATTTCCCAGTATTTGTTTCTTATTTCTATAGCAAGAGAGAATATTGATCTTCAGATCTGTCACGGAAAAGAAATGTAATTAGGAAATGCCAAGAAGAAAGATATCGTGTGTAAAAATATATGGGTACAGTTTTCTCGTTGGCTGAATTATAAATATCAGAGAGCTGAATCAATCTTTCGCCAGACCTTCGCTCTCTCAGGAACAGGCCCTGGTTTATAAGTACTTTCATTAACTGACACATGAACCCGTGGATTGATGAAGACCATAAAACTGCAGAACACATGTGCCCTCCACTGGAGGAAAAGTGTAGCAGATTTACTGTCTTCATTTATTTTGCTGATAAAGTACCAGAGTTATTTGATTATGAACTACATCAAGTATTTTCAGCTTGGATAAGAGGCGTGTGATTTTCTATCATAATGCTTGTAGTATTTAAACTGCTGGAGAGGAAAATGAACAGCAGTAAAACATGTTTTAATATAAATATCTGTGGTAATTTATTTATTCAAAGTCAGGTTTTTTGAATACATGAAGATATCTATATTTGTAATGGCTAACTACAAACATACATGACATACAAAAAATATATAAAAAAATCAAACATGGAGTCTCAAAAATCCTTTTTTATGATGAACTACTTTCTTCTGCCATTCATTGAGATCTGCAGCTGACATCAGAACAGCAGAAACTGTTGTCACTTCACATAATTTCGCGCAATGTCTGAAGTGATGACAAAACGGTTTTGTGATTTTGTTCACATTTTAAGATTATAAGGCTTAAAGGCATATCACAATAATTAACCTGAAAAAGCCAAAGCAAAGCAAACACTACCAGATTACTATGGTACACATACAGTACTATAACAAACAAAAGAGTGAGTGATAGACTTACAAGTCACTTACCTGTTTTATAATGATTTGACAAGCTATAGCTTTATAGCTAGTTTTTCTTTGCTTCACTGAATCTCTTAAATTATAAATATTTAAGATAGGCTCTATCCTTATAAATAAACTGCAAAGTTGCAATTGAAACAACTACATCATCATCTAATAAAGCCTCAATTGTATATTATGTTGTCCAACAGCTGCAATATTTGTCAAACTGTAGTGAGTTTATTGATCTGCTGTCACTGCTGTATATATATATATATATATATATATATATATATATATATATATATATATATATATATATATATATATATATATATATATATATATACAGTTGAAGTCAGAATTATTAGCCCCCCTGTTTATTTTTTCCTCAATTTCTGTTTAACAGAGAGCAGATTTTAAAGAGCCCATATTATACATGAAATAGGGTAATATTTAGGTTGTAAGGGTCTCCAACAACAGTCTAATATGCATGCAAGGTCAAAAAACACTTTGATGGTCTTATAATCTGCATTTATTTTTACCTAATTATCCCAGCGACTCCCATATAAATCGTTCAGCGATTCATTTGTTCCCAACCCCCTCCTCAGCGCAAAGCTAATCTGCGCTGATTGGACCAATGACAGCCTGCTGCGATTGGTCGACAGTGACAGGCTTTAGCACGAGACAGAGTGAAATGCCCAGCTGGTAATCAACTATATAAAAGTAGTCACAGTGCACACACGCTTCATAGTGTAAGGCTTTTCACACACACACACACACACACACACACACACACACACACACACACACACACACACACACACACACACACACACACACAACGCTCCTCAGAAGAACTGGGGAGATTGACGCGAGTCTCCTAGCCACTTTACCCAACTATACCTGCTCTTTCTCTTTCTCTTTCTCTCTCTCTCTCTCTCTCACACACACACACACACACACAATGCTCTTCAGAAGAACTGGGGAGATCGAGGCGAGTCTCCTAGCCACTTTACCTGCTCTTTCTCTCTCTCTCTCTCTCTCTCTCTCTCTCTCTCACACACACACACAACGCTCCTCAGAAGAACTAGGGAGAGCGACGCGTCACACACTCGACCTGCTTTTTCTCTCTCTCTCACACACACACACAAACACACATCACGTTCCTCCTCAGAACTAGGGAGATCGACACGAGTCTCCTGTCTCCTAGCTTACGATGGCCATAGCAACGACAAACGGCAGTGGAACGCGAGCTCACAAAAGCATTTAACGTTAAATCCGTAAACAAAGCGACACACGTCGCGTTTTCAACGTGATCTTACATGCGATAAGAGAATATAAAGAGTAACCGCGTGTACTGTACCAGGTTAACAAGTAACAAAACACAATAAATACATAATTTGCAAGCTAGAGTAAACGAGGCAACAATTTTAATCGCACTTACTTACACTAGTGAATAAACCTCAACCACTGACTCTTCACAGTTTCATCTTTGGGTAGAGACTGTCAATATTATCCATCTGAGCACAGCGTGACTTCATTTGACCGGCGGCGTCTGTGTGTGTGTGTCTAGTGTTTTTTCTGTGTTAGTGGGCGGGCTGCAGGTTTCAAATCTCCCTGGTTTGCGCGCGTAACTACTGGCGAGGCTTGTGTTTCGTAGCTGCGTCATCGCGAAACACCTAATGACTCGTTATCAAGACGACTCGTTTGAAGCACTATGAGTCGACTCTTTTATAGATGAATCAATAGTTTTAAACACTGTACACTTACAGATTTAAGCCTTAGCTGGACATTTCACTTCACTTAGAGCTGTGTTACACACTACATGGAAGGGCATTTTCAAAAACCCATAATATGGGCTCTTTAATAGTTTTAATAACTCATTTCTAATAACTAATTTATTTGATCTTTCCTATGATGACAGTAAATAATATTTGACTAGATATTTTTTAAGATGCTTCTATACAGCTTAAAGTGACATTTAAAGGCTTAACTAGGTTAATTAGGTTAACTAGGCAGGTTTGGGTAATTAGGCAAGTATTGTATAATGATGGTTCGATCTGTAGACTATCGAAAAAAATATGTAGTTTAAAGGGACTAATAATTTTGTCCCTAAAATGTTTTTAAAAAAATTTAAATAGGCTTTTATTCTTGTCGAAATAAAACAAATAAGACTTTCTCCAGAGCAAAAAATATCATCAGACATACTGTGAAAATTTCCTTGCTCAGTTAAACATCATTTGGGAAATATTTTAAAAAAGAAAAAAAATTCAAAGGGAGGCTAATACTTCTGAATCAACTGTACATACATATATATATATATATATATATATATATATATATATATATATATATATATATATATATATATATATATATATATATATATATATATATAAATGTTGTATTAAGCATTTATTTTATTGCTATTAAAGAAATAGTCTTTGAATTCATTCATCAAAGAATTATAAAAATGTTTCTTGAGCACCACATATGGATATTTTCTGAATCATGTAACACTAAAGGCTGGAGTATTGACAGGTGAAAATGTAGCTTTGCCTTATCAGCAATAAATGTTATAATAAATTAGTAATAAAAAAAGGAATGCTGTTTAAAATTGTCATAATTTTTTACCCTAAAAACTTTATTACGGGTAAAATCAATACATCCTTAATAGGATTTTTTTTCAAACACTTAAAAAGGAATTTAAACTGTAGTTTATGTGACTTTTTATGTGTGATTTTATGTCACAACAATGATAAAACGTTAATATAAAATATATTAAACAAACTTCCTATTAAAAATTGTAAAAACTCTGTTATTTTAATCTGACCTTGAGGTTCTGAAAACATGTTGTCAACAACACAGTAGTCAAAACTGAAATAAAGTGCATGGTGCTGTTCATAAAGTGCAAAAATATGATCTAAAAAATAAGATTTACCAGTCCTTAGGTCCTGGCCAGGCAGTCTCCTGTGGGGACTAAAATAATAGCACAGTCATGCTCCAGTGGCATTTTTGTATTGGCAGAGAAGAGCTGCACTAAAACTGATGGAGTTTTAAATTTAATGGAAGCTGCCGATAGTACCCGAGGCACATCCCCTAGAGGATCCCACTCCGTATCTTTATAGAGATATACAAGCTTTTAAACCACATGTTTCTCTCAGACTTTCCCTTTGAGTCTGTGGCAAAGCAGGGTATATGACTTCCATCAAGAAAAAGGAAACATCTTATTTTTTCGTTAACACCAAAACTGATTACTTAAAAGAAGGTATTTTATTTGAAAATTTTTATTTTATAGTCCCCTGGATTTAAAGAGTTGAGTTTTACCATTTTTTGAATCCATTCAGCTGATCTCCGGGTCTGGCAGGAGCACTTTTGGCATACCTTAGCATAGATCATTGAATCGAATTAGACCGTTAGCATCTCACCCAAAAATGACCAAAGCTGTCAATAATATTCTTATTTAAAGCTTGACTCTTCTGTTGTTGCAATGTGTACTAAGACCAATAGAAAATGAAAAGTTGCTGGGAAACTAAATAAAAAAAGAAATTGTTAACTAAATAAAACTCAACTGTTTAACTTTAATGGATGTAAAATTGGCTAAAATTAGAGTGTTAATTTAATGCATAGAACATTAGGCTTGCTGAGAAATCGATTTGTGCGCATTATAAAAATAATTTAAAATGAGACATTTAGATATAGAGTAAGAGCTCTTTAAAAATCTAGACTTAGAAGTAACATTTTAATTATGAGGTATAAACTAAAAATATGGATGAAATTCATATTCACTCACTCACTCACTCACTCAATCACTCACTTTCTTTCAGCTTATTTGTTCTTCACTAGGAGTCGCCACAGTAGAATGAACCTTCTATACAGTGATATAACAAAAGAAATATAGAAAAATTCAGCAACACTTCATTTTGATGGATTTAACCTCTTTTAACAATCTGTTAACAATAAGTACTTCTACAAATACTTTCACTCATACCTTTCACTTATTCACAAATTACAAATTAAGCACTGACTGTAACCCACCTGTAAAATTACTTTCCCTTTTAAACTGATGATTCATAAAGCTCTTACTTTTCTAACATTTCTTTCCAGACACAAGTCACCATTATGCCATATAATATCTTCTTTCACATTGGGTTGTGAATGGCACATCGTAATATTTAATAATTCATTCATTTTCCTTTGGCTTAGTCTCTATTTCAGAGGTTGCCAGAGTGGAATGAACCGCCAACTATTCCAGCATATGTTTTACATAGCGGATGCCCTCCAGCTGCAACCCAGTATTGGGAAACACCCATTCACACTCATACACTATGGCCAATTTAGTTTATTCAATTCACCTACAGTGCATGTTTTTTAAAGCACCCAGAGGAAACCCACATGAACACATGGAGAACATGCAAACTCCACACACAAAAATGCCCCAGCTGGGAACCAGTGACCTTCTTGCTATGAGGCAACAGTGCTAGCCACTGTGCCGCCTTTATGAATTCAGTTACAAACATTAAAGGTGCACTAATTTAATTCTTGTATTAATTTCTGACAGTCAACAGTCGTTTTGGACTTTATACTTACACCTAGTGGCGTGGATGGAGAATCATGGAAGAGCTGTGTTTTTTAGATATAAATGTAACAATATTTTAAAAGGAATGGTACATTTTTAAAGAGACAGCACAGATGAACTGTTTTAGAATGTTTCTAATTTCTTAAAATAAAGCTTCGGAATACATTTGAAGACACCAGTTATCAGACTTTATATTGTCTGCTGTTATTATTCCCATTTCTATTTCAAAAATATCAAGGTGTTGACTTTGATACTTTAGTGCAAAAAAACGAGATTTATTAGCCCAAGTATTTAGTGAATATCTTTGAATATTAGGACTACAAGAAATAAAGTTAACAAAATTCTGAATTGTCAGATATAAATAAGTTTGAGAGAAATTAACAAAAGTAAAAGTTACAATTTTGAAACGTAAACTCAATCAGAATATTAGAATCAGACATTCATTCATTTTCCAGCTTAGTCCCTTATTTATCAGGGGTCACAGTGGAATGAACCACCTATTATTCCAGCATATGTTTTTAGCCCTTCCAGGCACCCTTCCAGCCACAACCTAGTACTGGGAAACCCCTGTAAACTCTTGCATTCACACACACTTATACACTACAGCCAATTTAGTTTACCCAATTCCTGCCAACTGGCCCAGCCGGGACTCAAACCAGTGACCTTCTTGCTGTGAGGCGACAGTGCCAACCACTGAACCACCCTAGAATCAGACATTAATCTCACAGTATCATAAATTTAGCCATATATGCCACTTTTTCTTTTTTGTTTCCTTGGATGTTTTAACTGTATTCCAAACACAATTTAAGTATCAAATCAATGATGAATAATCATAGAGTCGTATCACAGAGTGCTCCAGTTTCACCATCTTATTATCACCTAGAATAGATTGAGGCTTAATGATGAAATTGCCTCTGAACTCACTGTGATCGAAGGGCACATTTGCCAGCTCGTGTTCTGCTGCCAGCCTCGTCTATTTATAGTTACCAATTCAGATTGCTAAGCAATTAAAACTGCTCTTGAAATATCCCTTTGTACCACTCGAATGGCATCAGCTTCAAATAGTCCTCGCGTGAAAGTCTTATTTTCAAATAAGGCTTCCTATTTAAGAGACTTTTGCAGAGGCCTTTTTGGACATTTAGAGACATAAAAGAGCCGAATTAGAATAGATGAACATCAGAGCTTGATTACAAAGCAGAGCACATTTTCGCACATTTAAAGACATGAAATGGCATTCACAACCCATTTAACTTCTATAATGTGATGCAATTCGAAATGAATCAATAATTAATTTGGAAAATTACATAAGTGACAAGGAAAAATCATTTCGAGTTAGTACATTTTGATAAAATGAACAAAGACATTTATTTTCCCCTTCTTTAATGTGTTCAGGCAAATCATTTACAATAAGTAATCTTGTATTATTTAAAAAAGAGTCTGATTCTGACGTTTGTTGACATTAAACATTCATTCTGAATACTCAGCCCCTCTCGTTCTGTCACATGTTGTCCTCTCGGCTTATCTAAATGTAGTTTGAGGTGCCTGCGGGCCACTCCATCTCTTCTGTGCTAAATCATCTTCCAGCCTCCAGCGTCTGCTGTTTACTATATGACTCTGCAATGTTACAGTCCTGCTTTTATGGACTCTGACAGATATTACAGTCTGTGCAATTGAGTGTCTCTCTGAGCTCAGACAAAGATGAATGCGTCCAGTAAGTGTTAAAGTAAGTGGTTCTATTGTGATACTATACATCTCACCAATGGTGTCATGCATATATATATACAGTGCTCAACATACATGGGTACACCACTCACAAATCTCTTATTTAAATGTATGTTTTTTAAAGGAAGCTTTGCAATATTATATTTGTGCATATACATTAGATTTGCCAGCTCTGGAGCCAAATCTGGAGCTTATCTAACAAAATAACTTTCGAAAACAGTGCAAAATTAGTACATCCACATTAATATGATTGTATCTAAATGATATGCGAATCTCCTGTTCCACCACATCCCAAAGGTGCTCAATTGACTGTGGAAGCCATTTGGGTAATGTGAACTCATTGTCATGTTCAAGAAACCAGGCTGAGATGATTCATGCTTAATGACATGGCACATTATCCTGCTGGAAGTAGCCATCAGAAGATGGGTACACTGTGGTTATAAAGGGATGGACATGGTCAGCAACAATACTCAGGTAGGCTGACATGATACTCAATGGATACTACAGTAATGGGGCCAAATTGTGCAGAGAAAATAATCACCTCACAATTAGACCACCACCAGCCTGAACCGTTGATACAAGGCAGGATGGATCCCTGCTTTCTCATTGTTAATGCCAAATTCTGACCCTACCATCTGAATGTCGCAGCAGAAATCGAGACTCAGAAATCTGATCAGGCAATGTTTTTCCAATCTTCTATTGTCCAATTTTGGTGAGCCTGTGCGAATTGTAGTCTCAGTTTCCTGTTCTTAGCTGACAGGAGTGACACCCGGTGTGATCTTCTGCTGCTGTAGCCAATTCGCCTCAAGGTTGGATGTGTTGATTTTTCAATGATGCTCTCCTGCATACCTCGGTTGTAACGAGTGGTTATTTGAGTTACTGTTGCCTTTCTATCAGCTGGAATTAGTCTGGCCATTCTCCTCTGACCTCTGGCATCAACAAGGCATTTGCACCATCAGAACTGCCGCTCACTGGATATTTTCTTTTTTTATGACCATTCTGTGTAAACCCTAGAGATGGTTGTGCGTGAAAATCCCAGTAGATCAGCAGTTTCTGAAATACTCAGACCAGGCCATCTGGCACCAACAGCCATGCCACATTCAAAGTCACTTAAATCCCCTTTCTTCCCCATTCTGATGCTCGGTTTGAACTGCAGCAGATCGTCTTGACCATGTCTACATGCCTGAATGCATTGAGTTGCTGCCATGTGATTGGGACAGGTATACCTAATAAAGTGGCCAGTGAGTTCATATATATATATATATATATATATATATATATATATATATATATATATATATATATATATATATATATATATATATATATATATATATATATATATATATATATATATATATATACATATATATATATATATATATATATATATATATATATATACACACACATATATATATATATATACACACACACACACAAACAGGCATTGCTTTTAGAGATCTTCTGCAAAATGTACACCCATATATATGTTACTTAATTACATAAAATCCTAAACCCTGAAAATTACTTTGTATTACTTTACTTTGAAAAATACTTTGTCATGTAACTCACCAGCTATGCATTTCTTTTATCTATATAATACTTATAATCTCAAGATTTCTATTATTCATTATAATCATCTCTCGGGCAGCTGGCAGATCAGTGTAAACCCGTCTGACTGTCCGTTTCTGGTGCTCTTGATTGGTCAGCACAGTCATCATGTTGGCTTTGACCTCAATATGACATCCATCAGCATGATCCCTGAATTCCTCTTTCATAAAGCTGCAGGCCGACTCATCTTGATTGCTCATAAGAGTCAGAGAAACGCAAAATCATGAGCACTCGGCCCCACGAATCAAACAGACACAGCAGCTCTGTCATTGTTTTCAAGTGAGATGAATTTCTGTGATGAACTGCTGGAATGGTGCTGTTGTTGATGGCGTTTGAAGGCATGCTGTTCAGATCTTCTCCTGTCGGACAGATGGATTTCTTTAGGACACGCTGAACCATAGGCGGGGACAGATGTCTGACTAATTTGCAGTGGATATAAATGAAACAAAATGGTGGAAAACATATCGTTTTCTTTGAGCATGGACAGAATGTTCGTGGGATGTAGGTGTGTTAATTAGGTCAATGACATGACGCTCAGAGATGCAGCAATTCAGTCGAAAAATACATTGGGATGCAGTTCATACATGGTTTGATAATGTCTCTTCTATGATGAAAATGTTCTTAATGTGAATTAAATTTCATTTGAGGGAATCATTCAGAAGTGTCAGCTTGATGATGGATTTGACGTTTTAATGAGGAACGACTGAAAAGACTGGAAAAAAAGTTTTGTGGTATAATCTTTAATTGTTTATTGTTCTTCATAATATGTGAAAAAAATGTCCTTCATGTCATGAGGACAACAAAAAATGAATTAATAATTTATTTTCATTATTTCTAAATGGACTTATTTCTTAAAAAATGAAAACATTAAGCTATTTTACTTTATTTATTTATTATATTTTATTATATTAATTCAATTTTGTTATTTTAATGCATTATTTAGTTTTATTTGATGTTGTTTCTTATCTCATCTTATCATTTATATTTTAATTATCTTTGTTTTTTGTATTCTGTTGTTGCATTGAATATTGTTTATTTTTATTTAATTTTTATTTACTGTTTTACTTTTACTTTTTAAAAAAATGTAATTTAATTATGTTATTGCGTTTTGTTCTTCTTATTTTTATTACTTTAACTTAACTTTTTAAACTTATTTTTATATTTTATTTATATATTTTTGGCCTTTATTAGATAGGACAGTAGTCAGACAGGAAGCGAAGTTGAAGGTAGGGAAATGTCCTCAAGCCGGGATCCGAACTCGGGACGCCCTGACGTGCTACTGCACCATATGTCGACACGCTAACCACTAGGCTATTGCGCAGACTTTTATTTTATTTTTATTAAATTGTTTTACTATGAGACCAACAAAACAAAACAAAACAAACATAAAACAAAACAAATACAAAAAAAACTAATTCAAAAATCTCAAACAAAAACAAAAAGAAACTATGCTTGCGTCCGAAATCGCATACTTCCATACTATATAATACGCTAAAAACAGTATGCAAGCCGAGTAGTATGTACGAATTCATTGAATTAAAAAAAAAAAAACAGTGTGTGAGAAGTACCCAGATGACCTACTACTTCCAGCGAGATTCTGAAGTGAGCATCCAATGCACGCTACGCTATCCCATTATGCTCAACGAGAGAATTCATTAATGGGAGTGAAGTGACGTAACTGATGCGATTAGGTCACTCTATGATAACAAAATGGCTATTGCAATATCTACGAGTTCCATTCATCCTACTCACATTCACTACGCAGAACGTACTTTTCTAACAGTCGAGTAGTAAATTCAAATTTATTTATTATTATTATTAACTAATTTATTATTCGTTTTGAATATTAATATTTACTAACATTCTTTGCAATAACTGCCAAATTCACCTCAGACAGAAAATAGTTTTGTGAAATGCATTCCCAGAAGCAGAGATATAAACCAACTGGAAGAGCAGTCACGCTTTGATAAGTTAGAGTTGAGACGGGATACGAGATGCTCCATATTTCTCCAGCTCGGCCTCTGTAAAAAGCACTCACTGCACTGTAATTAACCAGAGGAGAAGGAGGCTGTGAGCGGCCCTTGATGTAATTCATTTGACCTCATAAAAAAAGATGAGAGTGTGATTTTTGCCTTTCACTCCGCTTTGGGCAGAACATCAGGATGAATAAATCTACACCCGTAGCACGTCTGTCATCTTAGACTAGTCATTCTCTGGCTTTGAATCTAGAGGAGTTTGCTAATCAAAGTTTTGAAGATAGTTTCATCCTGGTTAGATCTGCTTGACAAATTTGAGTCAATGGAGATTAGCAAAGCATTTGAGGTTCAAATGAGAGCTGAAGATACTGAGGCCCTGCTTTCTACCCTGTAATAACATGCGATTTCTGTGATCTGATAGTTAGCAGAGATGTTTTTGCCTTTGCACTTACCCTCAAAAGTGTCTCTTGTGACCTTTCTTCTTATTTGTGAACCCTGGATCATAAAACCAGTCATAAGATTCAAGTTTTGGAAATTGAGAGCAGAGAGATCCATTAATAGGCTGTCCATTGATGTGTGGTTTGTTAGGGTAAGACAATATTTAGTCGGGATACAACTATTTGAAAATCAAAAAAAAAATCTAAAAATTGAGAAAGCTGCCTTTAAAGTTGTTCAAATTAAGTTATTCTCCATGTATATTACTAGTCAGATATTACAGTTTGATATATTTATAGTAGGAAATTTAGTAAATGTCTTCATGGTACATGATCTTTCCTTAATATTCTAATGACTTTTTTATACAAATTGTTACATACATACATGCTGTTTAAATATTATAATACTTTTTTTTCTGAATAGAGTGTCATCATAGTTTAGGAAATAATATATTTATAAGAAACTGATTAAAGCACAAATGACAGGGTATGTCAAAACTTCTCCATGGCCTCAAAAACCCCTCAAGGTCCTGGAGGGCCAGTGTCCTGCTCTAACTTCCTTCAACACACTTGCCTGAAGGTTTTAGTATACCTAGAAAGAGCACGATTAGCTGGTTTAGGTGTGTTTAATTGGGGTTGGAACTAAAATATGGAGGACTCCAGCCCTCCAGAGTTTGGGCACCCTTGTTATAACAGAAGCCAGCTTGTGGAATTTGGGTAAGTAAACTCCTGTAGCCTCAAGAGGTGCGCTAGTGACTGATTGCAGGTTTTAGCATTAGGTGGTACCCCTGTCAGAAATCTGAATCCTGTTCAGAGTGTTGCAAGTAGCACTACAGTGGCTAAAAGTGGTGCCGTGACCCGGGAGTTAGACTTCAATGTTGGAGATTCCAATACAAATCCTATTCTGGGCAAGTACGTTCAGAGATGTTATAGGAGCTAATGAGTAGTCATATGAACTCAGTTTTAGGAACTAGAGACCTGCCTGGTTCCCCAAGAACTTCAATTTTCTCTTTGGGTTATTTTCCAGGCTGCAGGATTTTCCTAGATAGGAGTGAAGCTTTAATTTAATTTAATTTAATTTAATTTAACACTTTTTACAATAATTATCATTCTAAAGTAGATTCACAAAAGGTGCGCATCATTACATTACAAAATTAGAAAGGTTAAGGAGATGTGTAAAGTAGTGGCAGTAAATAAATGTATATGTCTTTCCATAAGATTAATATATAATAATAATAATAATAATAATAATAATAATAATAATAATAATAATAATAATAATAATAATACGTGTTTAGTGAAGTGTGTTTGTGTATTAAGTGTTTGTGTTGTGTATTAAGTTTAGAGGGTTGAGTGGACCATCATCTCACTATAGTTGTTAAACTTTATATTTACTTTATCTTGTTTCTTACTTCTCAGGTAGCGTGCTTTGGCTGAGCGCAAAGATAACTTAATATATTCATTTATGTAACCCACATACACTGATTCTGCACGTTTGACTGACTGCTTGCCTTTGTTTCCTATATTGTATAAACGTATTGTATTATTGATTGTCGTTATTAAATAATTATTAAAACTGATATTCAGCAAAAGAGAGGGTATGTTTTGTATTTTTAAATGAAAAAAATGAAAGGAGGCAGTTATGTTGTGGGCTCTTTTTTGTTATAAATATGCATACAGTGAAGATGACGGTTATTTAAATATGTAGATACAGGACGCCTCAACATTTTGGTAAGGGTGTCAAAATTAATTGTTTCTTCGGTGCACCGCGATGCAGGACAATTCGGTATCGGTTCAGTAATAATCATAACCAGTTATTATGTACTGACGTCATTTATCTCATATGCGCTCTGTTGCGAGGAAGGCGAGCGTGGGTATTTAAAACATTACAGGTGCCAACTACTTAAATATTTCACTGTGTGTGTGTTTTCTGGAAAGTCTTTCACTGGCATTTACAGTAGAAACCCCTTTTTCTCTGCGATTGAGGGAATGAAAGTACTCCATTTCTCTCTCTCTCTCTCTCTCTCTCTCTCTCTCTCACTGTGGCCCATTTCACCTGCTGATGTGACTTTTCCTCTCGGCTGCTGGCGTGACTCTTCCTCCCCTCTCTTTTCCTCTCGGGTGTATGCATTCGGAATAAATTTCCGAATAAAGCGTGGTAGCGGTCGGTAACTCTGGTGTAATTTTAACAGCAGTGGGCGGTCTCGCAATATCGCTCCCAAGCGAGCGAGCAAGCAAGCGTGCGTGGCGTGTGTGTGTGTTTATTTGGTGCTGTCTATGTGTGTGTATGTGTGTGAATGAGAGACAGTGTGGTGCTGTGTGTCCATGTGTGTGTGTGTGTGTGTGTGTGTGTGTGTTTATACAGACAGCTTGTTATAGCCACCCCCCAAAATACAACACCATGTATGGAAAGCATCGTCAATGCACCGTGATGCACCGAAATATCGAATTGAACAGAATAGATGGCATGATAATCGTAACCGAACTGAACCGTGAGACCAGTATAGGTTCACACCTCTAATTTTTGGTGTCTGCTAAGTTAATATCAAAATGAAAATTGACAGTTCCTTATATTATGTTTTCATTTTATTATAAAGATAGTGAAACAACGTAGTTAGGATGATGACCTGAAGATTGACCCCATGCGAATGACCTCTTCGAAGATTTATCCGATGTGTCCTCAGGAGTTTTTTTCCATATCAAACTTGCGAAGTCTGAACTTACAAGGAAAGGATGCAAGACTGAACTGTGTGTAGACTAATTAATATTGAGGAAAAAGCCCCAATCAGACTGGTGAATGTCTGCAGCCGCGCTTCTGTTTTCAGACATCTCCGTTTTCCCCATCCACTCTGACAAGGTGCAGCAGCGTTTTAAAGCAAAAATGGCTTCTTCAATGTTTTCAAAACACTCCATTTCCAGGGCTCGAAAACTCCAGGGGAGTGTGGACAGAAGGCTTAACTGTAGCAAAACTTAAGCGCTTTAAAAATAAAATGTATTAGTGTAAACAGGGCCTAAGTTTGGCACTTACTCCTGCTATATTCGCTCATGCCATTGAATTTCAAAGTAATTTCCATCATCGTGACACAAAGTTGAATTAAATATGACAAATAACATACCAAAAGTATAAATAAATTGAAACTAATTTAAATATTATAGAAAGTTGAAAAATAGTAAACACTAAAAGCAATTTCTATGCCTGAAACTCATTTGCATTTCAGTAAATACGGCTGATTATCTTGATGATTAAATCTACCATTTGAGCTACTTACACACACCATGCCTTTCCTGTCTTTTATCCATGCTGCATTCACACATCACTGCCAAAATGTCATTAGGATTTGATGATGTCATTTGCCGGAAATGACCTTTGCAAAGTTGTCCCATTTAGCATCCGTCCAACATTTCCTTCCACATTGTAGATAATCACATTTTTTGACACACAACTAAATGGCACTGAGTGTCGAAAAGGTTGTAGGAAGCACGTCTTAGCTGTCTAAACTAGTCCAATTGTTCTGTCAAACCGCCAAGATAGTCACAAGTAGCTTTGTGCTTTAAGTATTAGACTATTGTTTCTGCGTGGGCTATGCTCAATAAAGTAATTGTGTTGTAAATGAAGCTCTCTCCTGCTAAACAAACCTGAATGTTTGCTGTGGATTATGACTAATGTAGGAAGCTGAGACAGATCAGAGAAATTTAAATGTTCTCAGGGAAGAATATAGCATCTATTTCTGAGCAGCTGAGTGTGTGTGCGACTAAACGCTGGAGCCTGAAGGCTGGAAAAGAGAGAGAGAGAAAGAGAGTAAGCGTGTGTCTGGATCGTCAGCGTGTCACGTGACTGTCAGGTTTCCGTGGAGACAGCAGCAGTGTTGTGCATTGAGATGCTCCTTCAGCTGAGCACAGAGCAGGACAGGCAGCTGGACGGAGCGGTCACCGTTTGCGTCTCGCCGCTTCACTGACGGCCACTCTTTGCCTTGCTGCAGGTGAGTGAGCTATTGCTTACAACAGAAGCGCTTTGGGAATGTCAACATTGTCTTTTAACCTGCAGTTTTAGTCAATATCTATAGCATGTGTTGGATCACTTTGCTTGATGCTGGTAACTATTTAATTTTGAGGTCTCGGGAGCATGACAGACGCAGATCGAAACGCAATATAATGGTGTTCCACAAGTCGAGGGATGCTGGCAGCCTCAGGGAACATTAACATTAGGACGTCTCAGTAATGCTAATGCACCGACTCTCTGAACTATGAAAACGCCATCCTTTGGATGTTTCCTTTCATTCGAAGAGATTGTGTTTTTGAGATAAAAGATTTCAGATATGAGCAGAATTCATGGAAGAATTATATTTAAATTGAAATTGAAATCCTAAAAAAATTCACCGAAGTTTTGGACATTTTTAGAGTGAATATAGATTTTTCTAGTTGTGATGGAGATTTATTTAACTTTGCAATTCTTGAATGATTGCCCTTTAGTCATAAAATAAAATAATGGCTTATTCCTTTAAACTGATAGCTCTTTTAAGAGTACTTAAGAGTAAAACAAGGAAGGGAAGATTCAGTAGGTCTTTTTTTTGTGTTTGGGTCAAAGTATCAGAATAGTAAAAGTCAAATCCAGCCTTTTTATGTGAGTCCATTAGAATGTGTGTCGGTTAATTTATCCAGTAACTTACTGTAAATCAATTACAGCAAAAATAATATTTACATTTACAGCGCATTTATCTAGCTGTATATATATTTACAGAATTGTGTGTATATCTTTACTGTACAATATACAGTAATTTTCACAATGCATCTTTCAAATACAGTAACGTACTGCAAAACTGTTCTACAGTAAAATACTGCTCATTTTACAGTAAATACTGTGTAATTTACAAAAATTGTTAATTTACAGGGTTTACAGAAGACAACAACATTAAATAGTTGTCATTTTAAACCTTTCGACATTGCCACTGTCCTTTAGGTTTAACAAATTTGTCAGCAAAAAGTTATGAAATCATTTAAAAATAATACAAAATTTCATTTAGTTTGATCACTTATGAGATATTCAAGTTATTTAAATAAGTACAGGTCAGCGTATGTTGTTTAATTTTCACAGAAATATAACTATTATGTTTAATGATGGAATATTATTTTAGTCATATTTTAAAATCGTTTTAGCAAAGGTTATTTAAAACTCCTGCATTCAAACTGCTTTCTATTTTCTAAATTGAATTTGGTGCTGTCACCAAAAACAGACATCTTGTCTTTGACCCATGTACAAAAATCTAGCTATTTAATGAAGTGGTATTTCGTGTGATTCTATAAAGAAAGAATTGTATTGATATATTTTTGGAAATAAATAAGCACCCTAAGCACCATAAACACCTAAAGTCCTAAACAGTAGGACCTTAACAGATTGAATATACAAAAATAGTAAATATTATATTTATTTATATATACCGTTAAAGCCAGAATTATTAGCCCCTGTATTATTAACCCCACTGTTTATTTTTTCCCCTAATTTCTGTTTAATGACGAAAAGATTTTTTCAATACAAAAAAAAAATAGAAAACGGCAAAATTTTTTTTTTTAATGTTTTAATTTGTTATTATATTTATTTTAAAGGGATACTCCCCATGGCATGACTTCAATATCATCTTTTTTTTACTACAGAAATCAGTGTCTATGTGCATATATATGTGCACATACATATATATATATATATATATATATATATATATATATATATATATACATATACATATATATACATATATATATATACATACATATACATATATATATATATATATATATATATATATATATATATATATATATATATATATATATATATATATATATATATATATATATATATATATACATACATATACATATATATATATACATATATATATATATATATATACATACATATACATATATATATATATATACATACATATACATATATATATATATATATATATATATATATATATATATATATATATATATATATATATATATACATATATATATATATATATACATATATATATATATATATATATATACATATATATATATATATACACATATATATATATATATATACATATATATACATATATATACACATATATATATATATATATATATATACATACATACATATATATATATATACATATATATATATATATATATATATACATACATACATATATATATATATATACATATATACATATATATATATATACATATATATATATATATACATATTATATATATATATACATACATACATACATACATACATACATACATACATATATATATATATATGCACAGTTGAAGTCAGAATTATTAGCCCCCCTGAATTATTAGCTTTAATTATTTTTTCCCCAATTTCTGTTTAATGGAGAGAAGATTTTTTTTCAACACATTTCTAAACATAATAGTTTTAATAACTCATTTCTAATAACTGATTTATTTTATCTTTGCCATGATGACAGTAAATAATATTTGACTAGATATTTTTCAAAACACTTCTATACAGCTTAAAGTGACATTTAAAGGCTTAACTAGGTTAATTAGTTTAACTAGGCAGGTTAGGGTAATTAGGCAAGTTATTGTATAATGATGGTTTGTTCTGTAGACTATCGAAAAATATATAGCTGAAATAAGACAAATAAGACTTTCACCAGAAGAAAAAATAATATCAGACATACTGTGAAAATTTCCTTGCTCTGTTAAACATAATTTGGGAAATAATTAAAAAATTAAAAAATTCAAAGGGGGTTTAATAAATCTGATTTCAACTGTATATATAATCTATCAATTTGTCCTAATATAGTTCAAAATGTCCATGAAAATAAGTTTTTAGCATCAATATTTGGAAAACATCTTCAAAATAAACTTTTGAAAAAAAAAAAGACCTATTAGATGTGTTGATCACCACTGGTATCCGTCGAGTCTAGAAGGATCGTGTAGCACTGTTTACTCCTATAAATTATCTTCAACCTTCAGTCAACCCCTCCAGTTTCTCCCAACATTCTCAGATTTCTCCAGCTTTAATTAGAATTCCTCAGAACCCTCTTGTCATCTTATTAACTTAATTAAGTTTGGGCAAATAGCATTAAATTATAACGTGCATCTGGAAGTTTTAATGCACACTCAAACGGTGTAACATCGCGCTTTTTGATGTCCACTTGTGCGTTCAGAAAGCTCAGTGGCATTGCTTGACTCAGACTCTGTGATTTTGCAGTCAGCTGAGGCCACTGGCCGACAACATGAGCGATACCGTTCTTATTTCCTCCGGGACGCCAACGCCTTCAAAAAGGTAAGCGTTCCACACAGGCTTCTTTCTGACTGCATGCTGATTGTGTGTGTTGTGAGAGTGTGTGTTTAAGCTCCTCCACTTAAGCCTGTTATGTAAAATGACTTGTTTTGAAATTATGCTGTGCGCGGATGAGTAGAAGATTGTGGCTTTTTTCTTTGGGCGGAATGTTTATTGCATCGCTGCAGAATTGGGTTGAATGTTTGCCTTTCAATGGCAGATGACTAAAAGCATTGAATCGAGAAATTGGCCTGCTGTCTCCGAACCCTCTGCGCTTTCCCGGGCTGGGCTGCAGCCCAAGGTGATCCGGAAGATAAACTCTGATGGAACGAGAGCCTTATCTTGTAAATAGAGTTGGTCAGGTTGGCTTTTTTCCTTGTTGAGGCTGTTGACACAAATGCCCAGGTTCCCCAGACAAATGTGCTTGATTATAGACAGTTAACGATGGCTTTTCTGGAGTTTAGGGGTTAGTTTAGACTAAAATTTAAAATCTGTCATGTCTATTTACATTCATATCATTTCAGATCTTTATGACATTCTGTCATAAAACACAAAAGGAGATTTTTGGCAGAATGTTCATGCTGCTTATTTTTATCAATGATATAAAGTCACTATAAACAGCTAAGAACAGGAAACTGAGGCTACAATTCGCACAGACTCACCAAAACTGGACAATAGAAGAATGGAAAAACATTGCCTGGTCTGATGAGCCTTGATTTCTGCTGCAACATTTGGATGGTAGGGTTAAAAATTGGCGTCAACAACATGAAAGCAATGGTTCAGGCTGGTGGTGGTGGTGTAATAGTGTGGGAGATATTTTCTTGGCACACTTTGAGTCCATTAGTACCAATTGAGCATTGTGTCAACACCACAGCCAACCTGGGTATTGTTGCTGACCATCTCCATCTCTTTATGAGCACAGTGTACCCATCTTCTGATGGCTACTTCCAGCAGGATAACGCGGCATGTCATAAAACGCGAATAATTTCAGACTGGTTTCTTGAACAAGTCAATGAGTTCACTGTACTCAAATGGCCTCCACAGTCACCAGATCTCAATCCAATAGTGCACCTTTGGTATATGGCGGTATGCGAGATTCTCATCATGTATGTGCAGCCGACAAATCTGCAGCAACTGCAGGATGCTATCGTGTCAATATGGACCAAAATCTCTTTAATATTTCCAGTACCTTGTTGAATGTATGCCACAAAGTATTAAGGCAGTTCTGAAGGCAAAAGGGGGTCCTACCCGATACTAGTAAGGTAGAAAAGTACCTATTAAATTGGCCAGTGAGTGGATAGCATGTAGTTAGCTAATTGTGAAGTATGTTTCATCTCTGACCCTGGAGGACAAAACCAATCTTAAATTGAAAGTTAATATTTGTGGGATTAGCCCAAAAAATACATTGTGTCATGATTTGAAGAATTTAAATAATTTGAATATTAAGTAAAGGTCATATTTCATGAGGATATTCTGGAAATTTCCTATTATAATAAAACTTAATTTCCGATTAGTAATATGCATTTATAAGCACTTTTAGACAACTTTTACTGTGATTTTTCTCAGAATTTTGATTTTTCAAACCCTCAAATTTATAGATTTAATATGGGTATTGAAAGTGTATGTTTTAAACAAACCTTTATCTTTAAGTGCTGTTATCTTTAAGTGCTAAAGGGCCATTAGTGCATCCGCTACAGCTCAAAAGTACAAGGTGACGAGGAAAAGAAATCATCTGGACCAAAGACAAAAACTTGCTTTGTTGCGTCACAATTAGCTCCATTGCGATCTATTGTTTCAAGCTTTTGTCTACTGAATTGGTCCTTTAGTTTTCGTTATTTCAATACATAAAATGAAACTAAATTAAAATAGAAAACAGAAAAAAAATCTGTGAAATCAGAAAAAAAAAATGTGTATGGATGTTTCCCAGAGATGGGTTGCGGCTGGAAGGGCATCTGCTGTGTGAAACATATGCTGGATAAGTTGCCGGTTCATTCCGCTGTGGTGACCCCAGATTAATAGGGGGACTAAGCCCAAAAGAAAATGAATGAATATATATATATATATATATGCCTTTCTTCACTGCATTCACATTAGTGCTTTTTCATTTTAAGATGGCATTATAGTATGAAAAACACTCCTCATACATATTGATGTTTTTACTGTGTTTCAGAAAAATGATCTCCATCTAAAACACATGACACTACTGGTTGTGTAATGGTCATATGAGGGGGGCTTGATATATAAGAGAACAATATGCAAAAGTCTAAAGGGGGTCACGCACCAGAAGCGCCGCATAGCCCCACGCAGCGCCATACATTTCAGAATTCTAAACATAGGTTTCTATTAGGGTACACACACCGGCGTCGTAAGTCGGCAGCGCCCTGCCACGACTCAGGACACTGTTCATTTTTCTGCTGCGCCACAGAGTGCCAGCTTTAGTTTCGTTAGCATGCTAATGTGCGCGTCTGGTGTGCGATACTTTCAACTGTCATGTTCGCGTCGTGTCGCAGGCACGGCGCTGAGCTACGCATCCGCTGTGTGATGGCCTTAAGACCAGTCAGAGAGTGATTGTGGATAGCCACGCCTTTGTTTCCCAAAGTAATATCAGAAGGCAGACAATTGCACAATTTAGATGGCAATGAAGAGAATGTCCAGCCCCCTAAATATTTTAGACTCAATTAAAAGACCAGCCTCAGATGAGTGTAAAATATGGGGTGTAAGGGATTAAACACTCAGACAATTATTGCAGGAAAAGACCATTCAAGGCCTCATAAGTTCAAATTCTGATAGAAAGCAAGTGCAATTTTTCCAAAATAGGTGTTTTTGCTCCCCTGCACTGGTGATAGTCAGAATTCTAGCTGCTGAATTTTGTACCAATTAAAACTTGCTTAGGGTAGCTTTTGGAGCTCCAGCCAGTAAAGCATTACAATAGTTAATTTGAGAAAACACAAAGGTGTTGATTAATTTTTCAGCCACATAAAAAGGCAGCATGAGATAAAGTTTGGCAATGTTTCTCAGATAAAAAAGACTTCTTAACTGTGCTGCGAAAATGAGGCTTGAATACAAGGTTGGCCTCTAATATCACCTCAAAATATTTCAGTTTAGTTTAAAACTGAATAGCAGACACATTCATACTTAAGGTTGTGGGCTCTGCTTTGCACAACTAACAAGGTGCTGATCCAATAAGCATCACTGTTTAGAACATTTCCAGACATCCGTTTTTTTACACTGGGAAAAGAAAGAACATATTGATATCTGGTTTTGAGTGATCTGAGTGCCATCTGCAAAAAAGTGGCCAAGATCAAGTGCTCTCACTCACTCGATTTTCCCCTCCTAGGCCTGCACTCTCATTGCATTTTTTTAGAAAGGTAAGACTTAAACCATTTCAATGCAGACCTCCAAAAATTGTTTTTAATCTGGAGATTACAATAGTGTGGTCTATAGTGTTGAAAGCAGCAATAAGGTTGAGAAGTGTCAATATACACTCACCGGCCACTTTATTAGATACACCTTACTAGCATCGGGTCGGACCCTCTTTTGCCTTCAGATCTGCATTAATCTTTGTTGCATAGATTCAACAAGGTACTGGAAATATTCCTCAGAGATTTTGGTTCGTATTGACATGATAGCATCACGCAGTTGCTGCAGATTTGTTGGCTGCTTATCCATGATGCAAATCTCCCGTTCCACCACATCCCAAAGGTGCTGTATTGGATTGAGATTTGGTGACCGTGGAGGCCATTTGAGTACAGTGAAGTCATGTCATGTTCAAATTAGTCTGAGAAGATTCACGCTTTATGACATGGCACGTTATCCTGCTGGAAGTAGCCATCAGAAGATGGGTACACTGTGATCATAAAGGGATGGAGATGGTCAGCAACAATACTCAGGTAGGCTGTGGTGTTGACACGATTCTCACAAATTGTAGTCTCAGTTTCCTGTTTTTAGCTGACAGGAGTGGCACCCCTGGTGGTCTTCTGCTGCTGTAGCCAATCCGCCTCAAGGTTGGACGTGTTGTGCGATCATATGCTTTATTGCAAACCTCGGTTGTAACAAGTGGTTATTTGAGTTACTGTTGCTTTTCTTTCAGCTTGAACCAGTCTGGCCATTCTCCTTTGACCTCTAGCATCAACATGGCAGTTGCGCCCACAGAGCAGCCAAATCCCAGTAGATCAACAGTTTCTGAAATACTCAGACCAGCCCGTCTGGCACCAACAACCATGCCACGTTCAAAGTCACTTAAATCACCTTTCTTCCCCATTCTGATGCTCTGTTTGAACTGCAGCAGATCGTCTTGACCATGTCCACATGCCTAAATACATTGAGTTGCTGCCATGTGATTGGCTGAAATTTGCATAAACTAGCTGTTGGACAGGTGTACCTAATAAAGTGGCCGGTGAGTGTAGATAGACATCCAGAATCAGAAGTCATTAACAGGTCATTAGGGACCTTACCTAATGTGATTTCAGTGCTGTGGAGTTTACAGAACGCAGGTTGAAGGGGCTCAAAAAGATTGTTGGAAGGATAATTAGAAAACAACTGTTAGTTCTAGAATTTAGGCCTGAAACAGTCAATCTGATTAAATGGATCAGACCCTCCAAAGTCTTGCCACAAGTCACTCTGTATTGGTGCATTTGTTTAAAAAAGATACTTGCACAAAGGTTTATGTGCAACATTTCATCTTTTATTATCCTGGTGAGCTGTAGCGCAAACATTTCCATCAGTCGAAAATGCAATCCAGTCTTTATAAGATCCACAATTCCCTGTTTATTTACAACCGCTGCCAAAGCAGCCCTTTTCCTCAAAGGATTTTCTCCTGCCTTCGTTTGAGCACATATTGGAAAGTAAGTCGTTACATTTGTTGTCATTGTGTCAGGCCACTGACAGTACTTAATATCGGCTGAATACTAAAATAGAGTCTCAGAGCGATGCGTGTCGTGACGGCAAATCACTTAAATGGACCAGATGTGACATGTTTTGCACAGAGAGAGTTTGGCTTATGCTCTCTAAAAATAGCCCAGCACCGAGGCAGGACCAGTGGACGGGTAAACACTTCACCCTACATGAAATCCTGCACCGTAATGATCACAGTCAGTCTGAAAGGAGCTGACTTTACTCCACTCCTCAACCTCAGGCGATCGGAGATGCGACGCATTTAAATGAGGTCTGTGGTTGAGAAAGATTGTTACATGTTACATCTCCTCTTTCGTCAATAACGCACCACTGCTTATAAAATCAAAGACGCAGACTGTCAGCTTGAACCTTTGACCTGGCATCATATAACGCTACAACACACTGTTTACGCAAGTGCGATGTCAAGTGCTGGTAATGCTCGGGGCACCAAAAAATTATGCAGAATTATAATGCACTTAATTCTAGTCTGGAATCTTGTTTACTGGAGTCTGCCAAAATGGAGATGTTAGGGACACAGGGAGTGCTCCCAAGCATTCTTATGTAATTATGTTGCATTGAACCCGACACAGTTGATTACGTTTGTTAACGTAGTGATGATATTTAGTAGTCGATACCAAATTACACAGATGACTAAAAGCGTTCAGTCGAGAAATTGGCTGCTGTCTGTGAACGCTGGGTGCATCTCAGGCTGTGTTGCAGCCCAAGGTGATCTGGTGTTAGTTTGTTTGCACATGCAATCTGCATTGTTTTAGCACCTTATTTATTAGAGGAGTTATGCAAATCAGGTAATGCTGCAAAATGCATCCACAATATCTGTAATGAATGCAATTCCCGATCCTTCAGGACGGTTGTAAATTATTTATTATATGGAGGATGTGGCAGACTACTGTGATCTAACAGAGGACACTGAACTGGAGCTCTGAAGCAATTTCAGTCCATTTATTAAAGGTTAACATTTCATTGATTAATTCATACATTCATTTTCTTTTCGGCTTAGTTCCTTTATTAATCCAAGGTTGCCACAGCGGAATGAACTACCAACTTATCGAGCACACGACTAAGTCATACCCATGTCATTATTAAACTTTGTGTCCCTGTAAACCCCATAAACATGTTTATCATTACAGGTGTTAAATACTATTATTATAGATACAAATCATCTATCTAAAAATAATATATACAGTGCGGGAAATAAGTATTGAACACATCACCATTTTTCTCAGAAAGCATATTTCTAATGGTGCCTTTGACTGCATTTTTCCCGAACGTTGGTAACTAGCAAAGAAATCCATATAAGAAAACACACAAAACTAATTAGTTTACAAATGAAGTTGTGTAATAAAATGAAATTAAAAAGTATTGAACACATGAAGAAAGGGAGGCGTAGAAAGGCAGTGAAAGCCCAGACAGCAGCTAAAAATCTCCCAGTAGTTATTCAGCAACACTCTGCCCTTCGTCATTGTAAAAATTAATTTTCACTGCTGCAGTCCAACATCTACATTAGCAGGATGATGAAGATGAAACCAGAGTGGACATTTTAGCAAGACAATGATCCAAAACACAACCAAGGAAACGCTCAAATGCATTCAGAGAAAGAAAATCAAGCTGTAGAATGGCCCAGCCAATCACCTGAATTGAATCCAATAGAGAATACAAATTAAAGATCAGATTTGATAGACGAGACCCACAGAACCATCAAGATTTTTACACTCTGTTGAAGTCTGTGAAAAAACTTACACCTGAACAAATTATGTGACTTCATTCTTCAAATAAGAGTCGTCTTTAAGCTGCCATCACCAAAAAAGTCTTTTATATAAAGTATTAAATACGTTTCAGTAGTTCAGCACTTCTCCTCGTGTCATTTCATTGTTATTACAAATTTCTCCGATTTTATTTTTTGTTTTGTTTTATTTTTGTTTGTGTTGTTTGGATTTTTACCAAAAATCTGGTTCAACTCCATGTCAACAGCTCCTTTAGAAATATTATTCAGAGGAAAAAACATGACATGTTCAATACTTATTTCCCCCACTGTAGATAACAGTTATTATAAAAGTTGCTAATCAGTTCGAAGCAATGAAACAGACACAGCATGAAACTGCAATAAAAATAAAACATTTTGCCATCAGTCAAAACTGTGTGCTCTGAAATAAAAAAAGAATGTAATGCGACCATTAGATATACCAAGAACAAGTGATATGTTATGTTTAAACACTATAGAGACTTACATAAATCAGAGTCAGTGGTAGATTCCAGAAGAAATGTCTGATATAAGGATGCTCCAGGCAAGTTCTCCAAAATCATCAAGTTTTTTCAAGCAGATACTAGTGTACTTTTAAATATAAACTGCATATTTGAAGTTTAAACTACTAAATTCTCAACTAACAAAAAAGTAACTGTAATTTTTTTGTAGGTTTGCTCATTTTACATGATAGTTACAGTGAGAAGTGTTGCAGGTGGAGCAAAATCCTTCTGCCTTCAGTGTCACATGATGCTTCAGAAATCATTCCAATATTAACATTGTTAAAAACGTTCTAATCATTCTAATTCTAATTGCTAGAAAAAACACATTATATAGTAAGTATGTATTATATATTCTAACATAGTGCTAACATAAGCCCCTTTCACAAAGTGATATTGGTAAATATCCGTAATTACTTTACCAGTAAATTCAAATAAGCATTGTTCATACAGGCAAGGATGTTCTGGAATTTTTCCAGAAAGACCGTTCACACATCCATTCCAAAATACCAGTAAATTCTGACATCATTAACCAGAAATTACCTCTAAATGGCTGCGCTTGTATTTATAAACATAGAAGGGGTTGATGGTTTGACTTGTATTTAAAGCTTTAGCATTTATGCACCTGCTTTTGTCCCAGACACATCCAAAGGCAGAAGCGCAAACCGCAGCTAAATGTTTACACATTTGACAACATTACAAACTCTGCGCATGGATAAGTATTGTGAACAGCTTTGATGAAAACATATGGAGGAACACTTTCGCATGTCGAGACATAATATGTGTGTGTGTGGTGGCGCTCAGAGCTTGAAGGTAAACAAACAGCGGTTTATCATAAGCATTTTATTATAATTTTTTTCACAGTTGGCATTAAGAAGGAACATAGAAACATTATCTGACTAACAACTAGCAGCTAAATGTATCTTGAGAAGGATTCAAAGGCTTTTATTTTCATAAACAGCCCGGATGTGAATGTGTCTGAATGTGGCTAGAGTAGACGTCTCACGTCAGCGCGTTCAGTAATGTTTCTATTTGCTGGAAATAATTTACCGGTATTTTAAAAAAGGGCCTGTTCACACATGATCCCTTTCCAGAAAACTGCCGGTAATTTTCCGGAAAGCTCTGTATGTGTGAAAGGGGTTCTAGTCTGCCACTGTAAATACAAAAGACAAAGGCCCAATCCCAATTCTACCCCTTAGCCATTCCCCTTACCACCACTCCTCGTTTTGCACGTTCATGTGAAGGGGTAGGGGTGTCCCAATTCTCTTTAGCTCGAAGGCATAGGGTTAAGGGGAAAGGTTAGATACCCCTTAAAACAAAGATTTTTCAGGACCACACTCAAAACCAAGGCATACGAAAATTTCTCAGAATACACCAGTACAGCGACAGAATGGCTGCACACGTAAAAGATGCACAAATTAGTATTTACAACAAACAAGCATCTGTTTTAATACATTCATAAAAGCGTTCGCGTTTTACTGTCATGGTTTAAAAAAAAGAAAAAAGTTAAAATAAAAACCGTTAAATTTCGCTGTCTGTAATCCGGATTTAACAATCACGACACGGAGAGGTAATTTGATTTAATCGCAACAAATCACAGCAATATTATTGCATTAGAGCTTAAATAAACTTTGTAATGCAAAAACAACATTACGCACATATATTAATACAGTTGTTTGGTGTCAGTTAAATCAGTTAACTATTCAAATTCAACATTTTTTATTATTAAATAAATAGTTATTAGTTATTAAATAAATAACCCAATAAAGGTTAAAAATAACCCAACAAAGCACCAAATATTTAACGCAACTGATTGAGTTATTTATAAATAACCCAATAAAGGTTAAAAATAACCCAACAAAACACCAAATATTTTTAACTCAGCCATTGGGTTAAATAAATAACGTTTTTTAGAGTGTAATAATCACTCCTGTATAGTAGTCCCACAACATTCTGTCACTCGATGACACCTGAATACCCTGTCAGAAAAGTCTATTGGCTGGGAATGACCTTTTTACAGTGTCTGCTATAATGTTGATGTTGTTTTCGTGTGTTTACATAGATGAATATGGCCACAGTGTAAAAGCACAGTACAGTTACGATCTCATTGCCACCTTTTATCATTATGATAACATGATATTGTTGCCTTTTGTGAAAAATAGAATTGGGATTGGGCCAAAATGTCCCAGCAAGCCCTGATCTCCCTTACTTCTCAAAAACTAACAACAAGATTCATTATGAGACGCCTTATACTTTCATAAGTTTTCTTCTCTCAGTGGCTCAGTTTGGGTGTAATTCCGAGGCCTTGCATTAGATCAGATCTGCCGGCAGGACAATGAGTGGGTCTCTCTGATGACAGGGCAGAGCCTCTCCAGCACACCTTCATTTACTGGCTCACTTTGTAAAGGACAAGTGGCCTTGTGTTGAATTTATCGTCTGCTGGGTCACGGCCAGTCTTGCTGGCAGAACAGAAATATCATTTTCCATTTGCTTCCAATGAGTTTTTAATTTGAAGTTAAGCGAGTATTGACCACCTGCCACTGGATATGAAATCATAGAGTCCACATCTCAGCCCGTAGCCGTACAGTGAGCGTCGATGTGCTCTTCATGTCCTTTATCGACTTTTACATTTAGATCAATCAGGGTATAACTTTGTATTTTTCCATTTCCCCCTTCAGGTCATTTAGAGTCTAAAATATTTAAAGCTATTGTGCCCCCATAAGCTAATAACTGTCACACACATTTAGGTAGTTAATATTTAATATGCATGGATAACAGGTATGCTGTCACTGCTCCCTAACATAGAGGATTTTATTTTGAGTTATTTGAATATCGTTTTGGAGTGTCTTGAAAAAATATGAAAGCTTTAGCAACCCTTTCTTGTGGCCCAGTTGGAATTTATTGTTTAGACATTTTACTTGTTATGTTGTAGTCTTTGTGTGGCTGGTGGATTGCACATATTGGATGACATTTATGGCTTTTATAATGTAGTTTGGGGTCTTGTTATATAGTTTTGTTGCATTTAGATGCATCTAGTGCTTTGTAGAGGGCTGCACGGTGGCGCAGTGGGTAGCACGTTCGCCTCACAGCAAAAAGGTCACTGGTTCAAACCTCGGCTGGGTCAGTTGGCATTTCTGTGTGGAGTTTGCATCTTCTCCACTTGTTTGCGTGGGTTTCCTCCGCATGCTCTGGTTTGCCCCTCACAAGTACAAAGACATGTGCTATAGGTGAATTGGGTAAGCCAAAATTTCCGTAGTGTTTGAGTGTGTATGCATGTTTCCCAGTGATGGGTTGCAGCTGGAAGGGCATCCGCTGCGTAAAACATATACTGGATAAGTTGGCAGTTCATTCTGCTGTGGTGACCCCAGATTAATAAAGGGACTAAGCTGAAAAGAAAATGAATGAATGGATAATGCTTTGTAAAGCACTCTAAGCACTAGAAAAAACATAGTAGTATTGTTATTATTATTATTATTAGTTAAAATTTTGTGGATATAATATATTTAATTTAATTATAATAACTTCTAATTATTTTCCATTATTATTTACATACAATATGTTCTTTTATTTGACTAACAGCATTCTCTCTCAATCACATCTTGTCGGTAGCTAGCTCTCTGCAACTCTCACATGGTCGCCCACTGAAGCTAAGCAGGGTTGCACCTGGTCAGTACCTGGATGGGAGACCATCATAAAGTTAGGTTACTGCTGGAAGTGGTGTTGGCGAGGCCAGTAGGGTGCACTCAACCTGCGCTGTGTGTGGGTCCTAACGCCCCTGTATAGTGAAGGTTACTCTATACTGCTCAGTGAGCATCGTCTTTCAGATGAGACATAAAATTGTATTATTATTATTTTATTATTATCTATACTACTACTACTGTATGACTAACAATCACCTATTTGTTATTATATTTTATTACTATTTTGTCCTTTTTTCTTATATTTTAGTTTTATTTATTTTTTATTTAGTTTAAAATAATCTTATTATTAAAATTATATTAATAATAAATTATTTTTTATTAAATCTTTTATTTTTATTAGATTTTATTATTATTTTATATTTATAAAATATTATTTTATATTTATAAGTATTTTTATTTAGTTTAATATAATAGTATGATTACAATAAAATATATAACTGTCACAGCCAGGTCAGGTTCTCCCCACTCACAGTCACCTAATTCACCCCGTTCTCCTTCACTGCAATCAGCTAGATCCCGTCTCCTGAATTCTAATCACGAATCGCACCTGCACGTCATCCCCGCTCATCACTAGTCACCCATAAATACCTGCATGCTCCCTCACTCAGTGTCTGGCCTCGTCGCATCAAGAAGGACAAAAAAAAAAGTATGAATCCATCCTGGTTGTGTATCTCCTGATCCTGTGTGTCACTATTGTCATCAGTCGCCAGTTCACTCCATCACGGCTTCACTGCTCTCCTTCTGCAAGATAAAAGACTTTACCTGTTTAACATTTCATCTGTTTACTACATCACTGACAATAAACTGTTTACTTAGTCCTTGTCCACGTCCTCCTTCTGTCATAATAATAAATGTATTGTGTAATTATATAATTTACAGTTTATTATGTTATAATTAGTAGCAGTAGTAATAGTTGCATCAACAACAACCATTTATTATTATTATTATAGTTATTACTATTATTATTATTACTATTATTATTATAGTTATTACTATTATTATTATTATTATTATTATTATTATTATTATTATTATTATTTATTTATTTATTATTATAGTTATTATTATTATTATTATTATTATTATAGTTATTATTATTATTATAATTATTATTGTTATTATTATTATTATTATATTTATTATTATTATCATTATTATTATTCATATTATTATAGTTATAGTTGTTATTATTATTATTATTTTTGTTATAGTTATTATTATTATTATTATTATTATTATTATAGTTATTATAGTTATTATTATTATTATTATATTTATTATTATTATCATTATTATTATTAATATTATTATAGTTATAGTTGTTATTATTATTATTATTTTACTATAGTTATTATTATTATTATTATTATTATTATTGTTATTATTATTATAGTTATTGTTGTTATTATTATATTTATTATTATTATTATAGTTATTATTATCATTATTATTATTGCTGTTGTTGTTGTTGTTATTATAATTATTATAGTTATTATTATTATTATTATTATAGTTATTATTATTATTATTAATATTGTTGTTGTTGTTATTATTATTATTATTATAGTTATTATTATAATTCTTATTTTTATTATTATAGTTATTATTGTTATTATTATTATAGTTATTGTTGTTATTATTATTATTATTGTTATTATTATTATTGCTGTTGTTGTTGTTATAATTATTATAGTTATTATTATCATTATTATTATTATAGTTATTATCATCATTATCAATATTATTATTATTGTTATTATTATTATTGCTGCTGCTGTTGTTGTTATTATAATTATTATAGTTATTATTATTATTATTATAGTTATTATTATTAATATTGTTGTTGTTGTTATTATTATTATTATAGTTATTATTATTATTATTATTATTATTATTATTATTATTGTTGTTGTTGTTATTATTGTTGTTATTATTAATATTATTGTTGTTGTTGTTATTATTATTATTATTGTTGTTATTATTATTATTATAGTTATTATTATTGTTGTTGTTGTTGTTGTTATTATTATTATTATTATTAATAGTAGTAGTTAAAATGCAGTGGATTTGATATATTAATTGTAATTATATTAACTATTATTATTATTATTATTATTTGCATACCATAATATGCCTATTTGTTTCTTTTATTTGACTAACAGCGTTCTCTCTCTAACAGCGTTCTCTCGCATACACTGCTATCTATCTTTTATGTGCGCACACCTCTTAAAACACATTCATGAAAAATGAATTTTTTCATCATGTAAAGCTTTTTTAATGACTTAAATTGACCCGACATACCTGTAAGTGTCAATATAAGGGCCTTACAGTGACTGTCAGGCTTTTATATCAATAAGTGGGATCCAGTGGCTGAATCTCAGCGTGACACTGATAATTATAAACAGCACGTCTGTCGGCAGGACGTCTGACATGGAAACAACCCTCCTAATGAATTACTCCCCTGAGAGTCACAGTTCAGATGGGTCACACTCATTTATTTATTCTCCCATTGTGGTTATTAATGTGATATTTGTGTTACGTTTAATTGATAAATGGAGTGTTTTTGCTTTTTGATTCATGTGTGTGTGCATTTGTGTGTGGGTGTGTACTTGTTTTTGTGGTTTATAAGAACGCAAATTGTTTAATGACATGGGTATGACCTATTTGTATTCTATTAAGCTGGTTTATGAGGACATCTATTGTGTCCTTGTAATTCAAATTGCTTAAAATTCATACCTAACAGGGTCCTTTGACATTCAAAATTTGCTGAAGGCTTCTTGTGATCTTTGGATTTTTAGATGTAGGGTTAAGGTAAGGCCCTATAATGAGTGTTTTTTTACAATATAAAATACATTACGCCCATGGAGAGTCCTCATTTCTGTGAGTGTATGTGGCATCTGACTGCCAGAACCTGCACATAATACCACATATGCGCAGACATGATTCACTCGTAATTGTGGAGCACTTAATGAGGAAGGAAAGCATATGCTCCATCATCTGCTCCAGCCATATGCCAAAGCCTATAACATAAGAGCAGACGCACGGCAGGAGAATCTGTGCATCTACAGACACACTGACCTGCTCTAAAGCTTATGGGCTGATGGAAATGTTAATGGCCGTTTATTATGGATAATACAGTTTAATTGTATTCATAATAAACATAATCTTCAAAATAGGCTCACTGGTATTTGACAAATTAGATTTTTTTTAAATAGAGGCATCTTTATTAGAGCAGTGTTTTGTTTTATTTTATGTATAAAATCATTACTGTGCTGTTAAACCTTATATATACACACATACAGTGTGTTTTTTATAATGTATACATAATATAATAAAGGACTATAATAAATACTATATATACATTATAATATAACATTATAAGCAATGGTCAACACGGGCAAACAGATGTATATGGGCAATCCAGAGTCATAGTCAAAGTAACAGGTGAGTGGTCAGAAAGCAGGCAGCCATCAGGTATAAACAAATAAACAAGGCAACTAGGCGAGGATCAAAACAGGGCAAAGCAAGACAAAGGAAACTAATTGTAGTGTCACAAATACAAGACTCGGCAAGGAAGTGTGTGTGTGTCTGTGTCTGTGTGTGTGTGCTGTATTAAATAGTGAGTGTAATCAGTCCTTGACAATCCTCCAGCGGTCATCTTGTCAACGTCAACCATCGCTTTCTTTGGTCTGCTCAGACAGGCTGAGGGTGGCCGATGCACTGAATCTGATTCTCTGAAATGTTTAAAATAGGCACTATCCTTATAAATAAACTGCATAGTTGCAATCTAAACAACTACATTCTCCACTACAAAACCACAAAAGTACATTATGTTGTCCAACAGCAGCAATATTTGTATATATATATATATATATATATATATATATATATATATATATATATATATATATATATATATATATATATATATATCTCTCTCTCTCTCTCTCTCTCTCTCTCTCTCTCTCTCTCTCTCTCTCTCTCTCTCTCTCTCTCTCTCTCTCTCTCTCTCTCTCTCTCTCTCTCTCTCTCTCTCTCTCTCTCTCTCTCTCTCTCTCTCTCTCTCTCTCTCTCTCTCTCTCTCTCTCTATATATATATATATATATATATATACACATACACAGTTGAAATCAGAATTATTAATGCCCCTTTGAATTAGATTTTTTTTTTTTATTTCCCAAATTATGTTTAACAGAGAAGGACATTTTTTCACAGTATGTCTGATAATATTTTTTCTTCTGGAGAAAGTCTTATTTTGTCTAGAATAAAAGCAGTTTTTAATTTTTTTAAAACGATTTTAAGGTCAACATTATTAGCCCCTTTAAGCTATATTTTTTTCGATAGTCTACAGAACAAACCATCATTATACAATAACTTGCCTAATTACCCTAAACCTGCCTAGTTAACCTAATTAACCTAGTTAAGCCTTTAAATGTCACTATATATCTAGTCAAATATTATTTAATGTCATCATGGCAAAGATAAAATAAATCAGGTATTAGAAATGAATTATTAAAACTATTATGTTTAGAAATGTGTTGAAAAAAATCTTCTCTACATTAAACAGAAAATGGGGGAAAAAAATAAACAGGGGGCTAATAATTCTGACTTCAACTGTGTATATATGAATATATATGTATAAATACAGTTGAAGTCAGAACTATATATATATATATATATATATATATATATATATATATATATATATATATATATATATATATATATATATATATATATATATATATATATATATATATATATATATATTCATTCATTCCTGTACAATTGGCAAATTGAGCAAGTTTATTTCACAATATTAGATTAAAAGTGCATAAAAAGCCTAAATATAAATCTGCCCATAGATCTTCCCTCATCAGAAAAGTGGACAAAATAGATGCATTTAAACAGCAGATGTAAACAGGAACATGTCTTTTTTTCAATTGTGATTCGAAAACTCATCTAAATATCAGGTGTAAACAGGACCTTATTTTGACCTTATTGTTCCGTATAGCACCATTTCCCTTGCTTTTTCCCTTACTACTTGTTCCCATAGTTTCTGATGCTCTTATCACCTGTGTCTTTGTTTAGTTACTGTGTTTGCTCTTTCTCTTTATTGCCCTTAGTTTGCACTTTGAGTTTGTACTTGACCTCTTAGTGGTTGTGTCACTGATTATTTACTCCTGCAATCTCCTCCAAGTTGCTCAGTAAATTATTAATACAGACGTTTTGGTTTGGAAACTTCTTATTTCTTGAAGCAAAGACAAAAGAGTGTCTAAACTTCTCTACTACAGTACTGCGACAGTATGGGACTGTTATACAAGGAATAATCTACTCTGGTCCATTAAATTAAACATTCTGATTATGTGATTTTGGTTTGGATACATTCTTAAGATGTTGTGGTTGCCAAATATGTTAGGTTACATGTCGCTTCGCAAATCATTGCGTGACATCTACACTGCACATTCTGTCTTCAGGAGGCGGCACACATTACAAATGCCTCAGTAATTGTCTAACTAGTGTTTGCACCAATGAACATTTCCCCCATACAGTGGTTAAAATGAGTCAAACTAATTGGTCAAACAAACAAGCCATCCAAACATACAAGTAAAACAAAAGATTTTTTGAAAAATTAGTTATGTGTAATAACAGTGGAAAGACACAAGAAGAAAGAACAAGAAGAACTACTGAAATGTGTTTAATACTTTGTATAAAAAGCTTTTTTTTTTTTTTGTTAAATGACAGCTTTAAGACGCCTCTTGTATGGAGAATGGAGTCGCATGCATTGCTCAGGTTTGATTTTTTTTTCAGAGCCTTGCACGGAGTCTTTAGATTTTGACCATTTTGTGAGTCTCGTCTGTAAACGCAATATCTTTAGTTTTTATTTTCCATTGGATTCAGGTCAGGCTTGACCCTGCTAGCAGCTTTATTTTCTTTTCTGAATTCAATCGAGAGCTTCCTTGGCTGTGTTTTTGATCATTGTCTTGTTAAAATGTCCACCTTAGTTTTGTTCTGTTTATATGTATAGATTACTTTGGTCTGCAGGACACCAGCCCTCCAGGAATGAGTTTGTGCACCCTTGGTTTACATGCTTATTCCAGTACTCACCAGAATTGACATCAACATTCATGAAACATGCTAGATCTTTTAGGTTGGCTTCGTGAAGCATCACAGATATGGCATCATTGGGTTTCACACAATTCTTTCATGTTGTCTCAACGCAAATTGATTACGTTAACAGTTTTTTTACAAATTTAAGTGGATTTAACGCGAAACAATTAAGTTGTCACAAAAAAAATCAATAATTGTGCTTATTCAGCCCATTTAAAATATATTAGTTTGAACAAGCAGCAAAAATCATTTTCGTTCTGGCGCTCATTTGTCGTTTACAAATACCCACAACTCCTAACGTCAAGAAAAGCATACCAAAATCAGGATAAAAAAATTGTGTTATCTGAACAGGGCTTAAGAATGTTTGTCAGCCAATCAGAATCGAGCATTCAACAGCACCATAGCATTAGATTACATTACACTTTTGACAATTTCCTGTAGACTCTATTGTAACTCAATGGCAGCGGTTTGCCAGTAAGTTACTGAAAATCAACAGTTTACATTTACAGCACCATTTATCTCGATATATATGTATTTACAGAATTGTGTGTATAATATGTAAAATATACAGTAATTTGCACAATAACTGTCCTACAGTAAAATACAAGTGTACTTTTAACAGTGTACTTTCAGGTATTAGTAGCAGTCAGTTCTGGTGTATCCAGATGTTCAAATTTTGTAAAATTTCTTATGTTGATATCTGATCTTCAGTTCATCCATCTCATGCTTCATCACAGTCTTTCGTCCTGCTATGTA